>NC_048299.1:195609390-195785601 GCF_013100865.1 Trachemys scripta elegans
AGTACTTGTGGCACCTTAGAGACTAACAAATTTATTAGAGCATAAGCTTTCATGGACTACAGCCCACTTCTTCGGATGCATACCTTCATGAGGTTGATGGATTTCCACTCTATACGGCTAAATGCAGTGCCTTGCATAATGAAATCTCTAAGGTGCCACAAGTACTCCTGTTCTTTTTACGGATACAGACTAACACGGCTGCTACTCTGAAACCTGTCTTTAAACAGAGATACCCAGAACTCCTAAAGGCTGGCCATTAGGACAATTATAATTTTTGTTTGTTTTTTCATAAGCATAGAGGGCATAAGCTAGAGTAATTTCTTTTCTTTCAGGCTGACATCATGAAGTTTGCGGCGATATGACAAAATAACAAACATTGTCGGCTCTTTTAGTACTATTTCTCCTTACCCCACTGCTTTAAAGAGGAGACAAGCCTAGTGCATTTTATACTGGAATAATCAGGAAACCAAAGAAAATATATCTGTTTCTAAAAAAAAAAAAAAAAAAAAAAAAAAATTGGAATCTGTAAAAATGACATCTTACACGTTTTGTCACAAAGTCAGTAGCTGCACTATTCTGTTTCCTCTGAGTTGACGTGATTTCAGCAGGGTGTATCCATCTATATAAAATCTGTACACAATAGTAAAGCTATACAGTCTGATTGGTTTCATACAAACTGGTGGACTCTTCACTGAGGACTCCAGATAAAAAGAGGCAAACTATATTTGGATTTGGTCTTAATTTGTATTTTCCTTCTCATTTTCTGCAAGGTATTTTAACCCCTGGTTTGCTGTGGTGAATTAGTTTAGGGCCAAATAGTGCCTGGTCCTTGCATGGAGTCACAGTTGAAGAGGCTGCAAGAAGCATTCTCCCTGTTTAAAACCTCCAAACAGGGAGAGGCACCGTTGCAATTCCTGCATTTTCTTACAGTACGACCCATCTCTAAGGGAATGGAGAGGAGATAAGGCCATGATAGGTCACATGCTATCAGATGTGTAGGGTAGTTTATGCATACTGTACCCTTCCACAGGGATGCTGAAGTAGGTGTGCTTCCTTTCTGGGCTTGCACAATGGACCCCAGATTTTGCCCTGGGAGCTGCAAACCTATAATGTATTGACACAATATGGCCTCAGGCTAATAGTAATGCTACGTCTGTCTAATATATACCTATGTATATCTAATACCTATAATCGCACTAGAGGACCTAGGCAACATGAGTCAATTATCTAGTAGTGGATTGTCTTCCTCCTTAGCTTCCTCAGTTCACAGTAAGCAGGTAATAGTAACAACAAGAACAAAACCCACAACAAACAAAAAACCTGGGCGCTCTCATTTCACAAAGAAGTGAAAAGCAAGTTTTTCATTTTATCTTCACTAGGTTGAATTCACCTTACTTTCCTATAATATTGTCTCACTAAGCAAATATGTGGGCATTGTGTGCATTTCACCATTCTTCCTGTTAAATGCAAGCAGTAATTCTTGAAGTACTTTATGCTTCATCTTTTGAAGAGTTTTTATGCTAGTGTAGTTAATGTAAGCCAGAATCATAGAAACAGATGGGAGTTATTTATGGTCAGGCAATCTGGAGCAAGTACCTGGAACAAAAGTCTAATTATAGGAGTACCAAATTAAGTGCAACAATTTTACTGTTTCTGATATGAAGTAGTAAAAGAAAAAAAGTGAGGTGGATTCTGAAACTTTAGGGGTGAATGCTTTCCACAACTAAGCCAGGGATTTAGGACTTGCTCCAATTCCCATTGAAGATGATAGCCAAATTCCTATTGACTGTGGGAGCAGGATCAGCTTAATTCATAAAAGTGCCCTGTTGTTTTTAATCGGAGTCACGTGAATTAATTTTGTTAATGCTTTGGAAGCATTTAGGACAAGTTTAAATCAAATTGTAATTTTTCTGTGTTAATAGCCTTATTCTTCAGCTTGTTGCTGCGGCTACCTCAGGGTGTTTACTCTTGGCTATTAGTGCAACTTAGAGGTTTACACTACTGAGAATAAAATAGGCAACTCTTAAAACAAAGTGTTTGAGGTCATAAACATTATAAAATGGGACTTCATAAAGAGATAAATTTTTTAAAATGCAAAATGGTCGTTTCATTCTTGGCAGGGTTTGTTTCAGAGGAGTAGCACGTAGTTCAAAGAGCACTTTACTAAGTAGCTGCAGCCAAAGGAGGATTTCAAACCAGTGGGAGCCCAGTTGCCTGGTCTCCCTCTCTCTACACAGTGTGGCTGTGTATGTGTCATATAATTGAATTGCATGGGGTGAAAGGTAACA
The DNA here is from genome assembly GCF_013100865.1 of Trachemys scripta elegans. NCBI lineage: Eukaryota > Metazoa > Chordata > Testudines > Emydidae > Trachemys > Trachemys scripta. The sequence continues at coordinate 195,611,679 of NC_048299.1, forward strand.
GACAACCAGTACACTACACAAACGTGGAGGGAGCCGAAATGTTGACCAAAGACACCAAGGCTAACCCCTTCTCTTACAAAAAGTGTTAAAGGATCTTGAATGTTCATGCAAAGCAGATAGATTCCCATCCAATGTACATAGCAGCACCACCACAAAGCAAAACAGGGAGCCAAAGTGACTGTATTGCATTGGTATGTACATAATCCTGGATTTGAGGGCAAATTCAATAGTGTAGTCATAGTAGAATATATATGTACCTCGTTCAGTCAATCTGATGGTTTACTCAGTCTTGCCCAACTCTCTGTGCAGTCCTTTGGATGCAAGCACCAGATGTGGCATGCAGACAAGAGTTAAAATGCAGTGACCAAGAAATCACAGTCTTCCTGTATGTCTTAGTGAGATAAATAGACATGAAAATTGAACAATTATGTTAAAAAAATTTCTATATCTTTATCTTCTATCTCCATTTGAATCTTGTGCACCTCTCTCTTGACTGATAGATGTTGCTGTTAGCCTAATGGTAAATATATCACTACTTGAAAGGACCACCTCCTGGTGTTAAATAGTCCATCTTCGGCATTCAGTCATGCCTTGATCTGAGACTGCTTGTGAGGGTGGTTATGATTTTTTGTGCTGTAGACCCAAGCCCACTTTAAACAGAGTGAAGTAGTGTTGTAGCTGTATTAGTCCCAGGATATTAGAGAGATGGAACAGATTGTTTAGCATAAGTAGTTAACGCATATTTCAAGGGACTATTCAAGGTGAATGTGTTAACTACTTATGCTAAACAATCTGTTCCATCTCTCTAATATCCACTGGTCTACAATTTTTGAGAAGTCGTCTGCTTCAGAGATAAAATGTGCTATTTATTATGTATTTTGATATGCTGAATTCAAATATGACAATTAAAACAACTGATTGGCTATTGTTTCTAAGATATTTAAGTTTTTACATTTTGTCTATGTATATTGTGTAGATAGTAGAGTTTTAATCATAAATTGTAAACGTAGGTCTTTTCATGTGATTATGGTTGCTTTACATGATAATATTTCACCTGTCCTCTTTATGTAACACTTTAAAAATCAGCAAAAGGGTTATATAAATAAAATTTATTATGAAAGAAAAGGCAAAAAAACTATTTTGTACATAGTTTAGTCCTATTCCGTGTCTACTCGGCGCTTCTTGGCTTGTCTCTTGTATTCATTAAATGGAGCATCTCTTGTCACTGTCCAGCAATAGTCTGCAAGCATTGATGGGCTCCATTTGCCCTGATAGCGTTTCTCCATTGTTGCAATGTCCTGGTGAAATTGCTCGCCATGCTCGTCGCTCACTGCTCCGCAGTTCGGTGGAAAAAAATCTAGATGAGAGTGCAAAAAATGTCTCTTTGGTGACATGTTGCAACCAAGGCTTTTGTATGCCTTGAGGAGGTTTTCCACCAACAACCTGTAGTTGTCTGCCTTGTTGTTTCCAAGAAATTTATTGCCACTAACTGGAAGGCTTTCCATGCCGTCTTTTCCTTGCCACGCAGTGCATGGTCAAATGCATCATCTCGAAGAAGTTCACGAATCTGAGGACCAACAAAGACACCTTCCTTTATCTTAGCTTCACTTAACCTTGGAAATTTTCCATGGAGGTACTTGAAAGCTGCTTGTGTTTTGTCAATGGCCTTGACAAAGTTCTTCATCAGACCCAGCTTGATGTATAAGGGTGGTAACAAAATCTTCCTTGATTCAACAAGTGGTGGATGCTGAACACTTTTCCTCCCAGGCTCCAATGACTGTCGGAGTGGCCAATCTTTCTTGATGTAGTGGGAATCTCTTGCACGACTATCCCATTCGCAGAGAAAACAGCAATACTTTGTGTATCCAGTCTGCAGACCAAGCAAGAGAGCAACAACCTTCAAATCGCCACAAAGCTGCCACTGTTGTTGGTCATAGTTTATGCACCTCAAAAGTTGTTTCATGTTGTCATAGGTTTCCTTCATATGGACTGCCATCAACTGTAATTGATAGCAAAACATTGCCATTATGCAGTAAAACAGCTTTAAGACTCGTCTTTGATGAATCAATGAACAGTCTCCACTCATCTGGATCGTGAATGATGTTTAGGGCTGCCATCACACCATCGATGTTGTTGCAGGCTACAAGATCACCTTCCATGAAGAAGAATGGGACAAGATCCTTGTGATGGTCACGGAACATGGAAACCCTAACATCACCTGCCAGGAGATTCCACTGCTGTAGTCTGGAGCCCAACAGCTCTGCCTTACTCTTGGGTAGTTCCAAATCCCTGACAAGGTCATTCAGTTCACCTTGTGTTATGAGGTGTGGTTCAGAGGAGGAGGAATGGGAGAAAATGTGGGTCCTGTGACATTGATGGTTCAGGACCAGAAGTTTCATCCTCTTCCTCTTCCTCATCTGACTCAAGGGAGAATGATTCTGGTGCATCAGGAACCGGCAGTCCTTCTCCATGGGATACTGGGCGTATAGCTGATGGAATGTTTGGATAATGCACAGTGCACTTTTTCTTCTTTGACACACCTTTCCCAACTGGAGGCACCATGCAGAAGTAACAATTGCTGGTATGATCTGTTGGCTCTCTCCAAATCATTGGCACTGCAAAAGGCATAGATTTCCTTTTCCTGTTCAACCACTGGCGAAGATTTGTTGCACAAGTGTTGCAGCATATGTGTGGGGCCCACCTCTTGTCCTGATCTCCAATTTTTCAGCCAAAATAAAGGTGATAGGCTTTCTTAACCATAGTGGTTATACTGCGCTTTTGTGATGCAAAAGTCACTTCACCACAAACGTAGCAGAAGTTATCTGCACTGTTCACACAAGTACGAGGCATCTCTGCTCACTTTGGCTAAACAGAAATGTTTCCCTTTGCAAAATCAAACACTGACCAATAAGAGAGCATGACACTGTATGATTCTAGAGCTGATATAGGGCAATTTGTTCAGCAGAGTGATGTAAGCTTCGTTATGATTGCATCATCCATGACTTCTAGGAATAACATGATGCAATTCATATCATGTATGACGCAATACCAGCTTCAGATTGCATCATTCATTGTTTTGTCTAAAAAGCAAGTATTGTCCAAACCCAGTCATAGATTTATTCATAGATCCAGTCAAAGATGTATTTAGTCATTTCTGGTTTTAATTGAGATCGCTTCCCTTTATAACTCACTTATCCTCCGCCATTCCCAAGTCAAGGGTCGTATATACTGACCCAATAGCATATCTTGAAAACTAGAGCCAATCAACAATTTTAAGCATCATTTTCGTTCTCAGTGACCCAGAATTAGTAAAGTTTGACTACATTTATTTCAGAAGCATTTTGGCTGTAGAGCAGTGTATCCTGGGACTAACAGCTACAACACTGCATACGTTTGGTTAACACATTCACCTTGAATAGTCCCTTGAAATGTGCGTTAACTACTTATGCTAAACAATCTGTTCTATCTCCTATTTAGCATGATACTCTCTGAGTAAGGCTGTCTACACTACACAGCTTTTAGCGACATGGCTGTGTCTCTACAGCCGTGCCACTAAAAGTCGCACCATGTAGCCACTGTTTGTCGGCTCTCCTGCCAACAAAAAAAAAGTCCACTCCCAACGAGCGGCATTTGCATTGTCAGCAGGAGAACAAAATGTTTCTTTTGGGGAGGGCGGGGAGTAACACCTCTGAAAGACAAAAGTTTTGTCATTCAATTGCCAGTGGTGACATAGCCTCAGTTTCCCAGACCTGAAGAAAAGCTTTGTGTAAACTCTGATGACCAGTCATTTCACACTGATTATCAATAGGCCTCAGCTGGTAACAGCTGTCATCCAAGAGCAGAAAGTGCATGGGATGCAGAGTCTGAGCATTTACTGCACTGTAAAAATAATTTTATATTAAGCATTTCCAAAAATGTATGTAAACCAAGTCTGCAGTTACGGGCAGAGAAGATGAAGATCAAAAAAAGGGGATTTCCAGAAACTTTTAATGTAGAGTGTTAGTGACCAAATTCTACACCAGTCTGTATGCTTAGCTAAAATAAAAGTCAAACATCTATTGACTTTAGGAATGTACATTTTACCGCGATTTTTTTAAAAACAGGAGATTAAATACTTAGATTTGTTCAGCAGGCCCTAGTGACCTTACTTATATTGTTTTCTATTTAGGACAGAGGTGGGCAAACTACGGCCCGTGGGACCCTCCTGCCTGGCCCCTGAGCTCCTGGCCCGGGAGGCTCACTCCCGGCCCTTCCCCCACTGTTTCTCCTCCCCTGCAGACTCAGCGCGCCGGCGCAATGCTCTGGGCGGCGGGGCTGCAGAGCCACGGCCTGACCCGGTGCTCTGTACTGTGCGGTGGTGTGGCTGGCTCCGGCCGGGCGGCAAGACTTGCCTGTCCTGGTGCTCTGGGCTTTGCAGCTGTAGTGCCACCAGCCACCGGTGCTCCCGGCCGCGCGGTAAGGGGGCAGGAAGCAGGGGAGGTTGGATAGAGGGCAGGGGAGTTTGGGGTGGTGGTCAGGGGGCGGGAGTGTGGATAGGGGGTGGGACGGTCAGAGGGCAGGGAACAGGGGGTTGAATGGGGGCGGGGTTCCCGGGGGGCAGTCAGGAAGGAGGGGGGGGGGTCGGATGGGGCGGCAGGGGGCAGTCAGGATCAGGGGTTCCGGGGACAGTCAGGGAGAAGGGGTAGTTGGATGAGGCAGGGGTCCCGGAGGGGCAGTCAGGAATGAGAGGAGGGGTTGGATGGGGCAGCGGGGAGCAGTCGGGGCGGGAGGTCCAGGGGCGGTCAGGGGATAGGGAGAGGATGGATGGGGCAAGGGTAATGGGGGGGCAACAGGGAACAGGGAGGGTTGAATGGTGCAGGAGTCCCAGGGGGGTCATCGGGGTGAGAAGCGGGGGAGGGGGACGTCGGATGGGGGCAGGGGCCAGACCACACCTGACTGTTTGGGGAGGCACAGCCTCCCCTAATCGGCCTCCATACAATTTTGAAAACTCGATGTGGCCCTCAGGTCAGAAAGTTTGCCTGCTCCTGATTTAGGAGTGGGTGAAGGGAGCCCTACAAAACATTAATGCCTTTACAAAACTGACTTCATTTTTTACTACATTAGGTTTAATAGGTATAATTTCTAATTTAGAAAACAAAAGTGGCACTGTAATACTTAATAAGTAACATAAATGGGGAAATAGATCATATTGGGAGTTTACCACTTCCTTACTCCGTACTCTGCATAGTTTAGCAGATAAAATAGAAACCATCTCAATGCCAACATTTATATATATAAAAACATAAACTTCACTAAAGTTAGGATCTTAAATAAGTGGCCTGATTTTTCAAAAGTGCTGAGCACCAAACAGCTCATTTGTATGTCAGTTTTGGAGAAATCCCTTTAACAGAATAGAAGGGGATTGATAGTAAAGAATATAGGGGGATTGGTCCTGCTTTGAGCAAGGGGTTGGACTAGATGATCTCCTGAGGTCCCTTCCAACCCTGATATTCTATGATTCTATGTACTGGGATTTTTTCCCACTGACCGCAAAATGTCGTCATGTGCTCCACGCACATTCATCAGGCAGGACTTTGATCTGCCAGTGAAAAAGATGTTCTCCATTTTTTCATAAGAGATGGATCTGAGCTACAGAGTTCAGATTCTCCAAATACAGCTGTTTGAATCTGAACATCTCTTTTTTCCCCCACTCCTCTATTCTCTATAGAGCAACATCCAACATAGCTTTTTCTTTTTGATTTTTCTGTTGTCCTAAACATAATTGATGGGGAGTTATCTATGATGTTGGCAAAAGTCTGGTGACAGAGTTTTAGTTAATTTGTGCTCCCTCTTTTGGATGATTATCACTGTAGCAGCAAAACAATATTTCAGAGTCATTCATTGACAGGAATTACTGTCTCTCTTACAGTTTCTGTAATTATATTTCACTCGGAGCATAAAGTATTGGTCAAGTTTTGAACCTTGGCTTTGTGGTTACATCCCTTTAACTACATGGGGCTCAATCTTGCACGATTTACATGAGTAGTCCAATAGGAGTCAATGCTATGAAGTCAGTTGGACTGCTCACACGGTTAGGGATAACTCTTTTATTTATAATGCTTACAGGATTCAGTTCTTGACTTATAAAGAACCTTTGAGGTGTCAGTATTAGATGTTTGGAAGATCTGCATGTGTTAAACAATCAGTAGAAAATCTTTTCACAATGTTACTTCATTTAAAACAAAAGACATGGTGGGATTTCCAAAGGTTCTGTTTAACTTTCAACAAGAATCTAAGTGAAGATTACCAGTAAAACTAAAAGGTGAAATTTCAGGAGTGTAGTGTGTGAATATGCTGATTCAGCAATTTCAGCAGGCCACATTTGAATTTAAAGACAACTGTGGGAGTGACCAATTGCTTTACAATGGGGAAGGGGTGATGTAAGATGACACCTTAAAACAGTCCATGTCACTCAGCGGTAGTCTGTTTGGGCAGGTCTCCATTATGAGGTGACACCATTTAAAGGTGTTTTCAGTTGGGTGGAAAAACCAAAATAAAATACAGACTCTAGCTACAGAGAAGCTAGAGTGATGTGGATGAATAAGAGAAACTAAAAATTAGAGGTTCTTTATTCAATGTTTTTTTTTCTAGGTTCTACATGGGAGAAAACATTACGACAGATCGGTTTTGAAAGGTAAGCAGTGAATTTATCTCCTATGCATGTTACAGCTTAAAATACAAACAGAAAAAGAGATGCGTGCACACAAATTGGCAAAGTTATTTACGTTGATTGATCTACGTTATCTGGGATGTCAAAGTTAGGGGGAGTGGTATGTAGAGTTACTGGCAGGTTCACAACTTTCATTTTTAACTGTATCCTGTGATGATCATGGAGCACAAGGCTCTTTTGTAAATCTGGCTTACAATAATTTCATTTGAGAGCAACGTAATGTACTAGGGTTAAAGTAGGCTTCATAGAGTATTTGGTTTGAAGTCTTACCTCTGAATGAAGGCATTGCTGCTTTCCTATATTTTTCATAAGACTTCTGAACTATGGCATGTTAACTAACAAAAACGAATGAATGTGGAAAAAGAACACGATTGGCAAAGCGCTATTTAACATCGGAGAAAAATCCGGAATTCAGCATTCCTGAAGTGCAAAGCCTTCTTTCAGCCAAACATAACCACAAGGTTGTCATACCAGAAACGTATGTCTCTCTTGGAACTTAAACTAGGCCAGGCCTTGCTAAAGAGTAATCTGTTCTCAAGACTGGAAATACTCAGTCCCCTATATGCCCATCTACAAACATGAAGCAGAGTTATCTGCTTCCTGTCCATATAGAGCTTTGATCTTCTGTCTAAACCAAATATTTCTAGACTGCACAAGAGTGTGGTAGGGCAAGGCATGGGGCCACTACGAACTGGAGTAGATATGTATGAGAGAAGGGGAACGTTGTCTTTTAACATTACGCATAGGCTGCCTGGTGCCAAGAACATAGATGGCCTTTTCAAAGCCAGGGTGGCGTTGAGGAGAGGAAAGCCATTCCTTTTCATTGTCTCCACCTAGTATCATCTTTCTAGCTGCTCTCACTTTTATTGCCTTGTTGCTTAATTTAAACAACTTGCCTGTATTTAAGTTAATGGCTAGTTCATTGAACCAGAATGAAACTATTCTGCACAAGGCATAAATTGGTGCCTTAGAGCTTTTCTATTACAATAAAATGTATCTTTAAATTTAAACCTCTCCCTTGATTAAAATCCTCAGACATTAATAACAATAAATGAAAGGCAGCTCTAGTCACTCTTGTCTAAAAGCATTCCACTTGACTAATTTCTCCTGAGCACATAAATTGACTGAACACTGAACCACTGTAGTATCAGCAAATGTAAGGGGTGGATCAATACTACCATTAAAGAACTTGCCCTCAGGACTTCAAGGACAGTATCCCAGAGTCATTGCCCAGATTTATTCTTAAGGCTCAGCATTAAAAGTTATTTGGAAATAGAGACTCTGAAAGTTGTACACATATTTCTCTACAGCTTTCATTTTTCTTGAAGTTTACAAAGAACTGATGATACCCTTATTGATCTATTTTTAAAACATAATAATTTTGAAAGCATCTTCATTGTATTAATTTAACGAAATGTTGGCCCATTGTATTTATAATTATAATAATATATGGAGATGTCTCCTAGAACTGGAAGGGACCCTGAAAGGTCATTGAGTCCAGCCCCCTGCCTTCACTAGCAGGACCAAGTACTACCACCCATCACTAAATTTAAAAAAATGGGCCAAATTCATCTCTTGGGTAAATCATTTATATTATTATACCTATTATGAGTTTGGCCCAACATTTTTAATCTGCCAAAAATATTGATTGCATTGTCCCATGTTTTTAACAGGAGTTAAACAGGAAATGTGGGAGATGAGATGGTCTACTAATAATTTAGTAGGTAAACAATCATTCTGGCCTGCAGAAGTCTCACTTGGCCAACCAACCCTTTAAGGGAAGACAATCTATGTAATGGTTCAATAAGACTGTGAATTACTTTTTAAACTTTAGTGAGGATTTTATGCCTCTGAAAAATTAAGAAAAGCATTGGATATGGTGTGTTTCATTTTTCTTTTAGAGAGCTGTCATGTCTCGACGTTTGATGAACTCTGTCTTCAGGCCTCAGATCTCAGTATCTTAAAACCCCTTTTTTTCTAACTATATGTAAATTCAAGATTAATGGCTGCCCTTGGTTGCTTTCTAAATCTTCCTCCTGTGGATGTATTGCTCAGAATAGAGAAATAGCTTGCTGACTGAGTTTAAAAAAAAAAATCTTGAGGAGCAGAGTCCTGGAAATAATTATCGAGATAGGCCACAGAATTCTCTTCCTATCTTCTTCAGACTGCTTTTTCCCATCCTCCTGTCTATGCTAGACTCCAGAAAGAGACAATTCAGCACATATTATGCCAGTGGATGGATCGGAGTTTTAGAGCTTGTTTCCATTGCAGAAAAGGTCTCAGAAAAATGTGCACGCTTTTATTTCAGAGCTTCTCAAAAGTCAGAAACACTCAGACTTGTTTTGATCTGAAAACCATCCAGGATTTCATTCCAGGATGGATCATACCATGAAAAATTTAAAAATCTCTGTCCATTCTTTTTCATGTGGTCATTTGGCCTAATTCTTCTGTTTTCTAGAATCACTTACAAGAACCTTAATTGTAATGCAGTACATTGGACCTTTTTGTAGTGTGGAGATCATTCTGGTTTTAACATTACTTAAATTATAATTATAATTCCCTTTTATTATATTCTGAGGCTTTAGTTTATCATCATTCATTAAAATCATTCAGGCTTTCAGTTAAGTTCATGAATTAGATCTGAAGTTCATTATTTGTGACATCTGACAGGATCTTGTCCATGTATAGGCAGACTGTTTGTTTTTACAGCGTAGTAAGTCTGGAAGATGTAAAACACATTGGTCTGTTACAGAAATTATGCATTTTCAGTTGTTAGGACTAAGAGCATTGGGTGCATCTTTTCTGTAGGGTTCTGCTGTTCTTCCCACAAGTTAAATCTAATTTTATTTCTTAAAAGGCTTTTTATTTAGCATGATATTCAGTCTATGGTGCAAAACAGGGAAATACTGACTCTTTCATTGCTACAGTTTTCTTTAAAGTTTATCACTTGCTGCTGCTATTTTCCCAAATCATGCCAAAGTGGGAAAATGGTAATTTCAACTAAAGATAAAATATATGGCAGGCTCGAACCTGTCAAGGATTAGAAATACAAAGGGCACAGTAATATAGATTATTTATTTTAGGTTTTACCTATAGTGCTCATTAGAAGATGCTAGTATTTAGAAAAGATTACTATCTTGTCAGTAGGTGTAGTCACGGAGAAAAGGACTCGTGGAAGACATCAGCAATCTAATAATAATAATAGTCTTCTGTATATTTCATGAAATAAGAGCCTCAAAGCATTCAGTTGGAATGGATAGTGGATTTTGGAAAATAAAATCCATTCTGATCATTCCAATTGTAGACAAGATACTAACATGCTCTCATTTGTTCAACAATACACAATTCTCCCTGTAGAAAATGGCCTTGTGAAGAATCTGAATATGTTTGTGTATGCCAGGAAATTAGGTGTTCTCTTAGGGCAACATTTGTATTTCAGTTACACTGATTTAATTAAATAATTTAATTGAATAATTTAATTGAAGCCAATGTATTTGGTCCTTGATGTCACATCCACATGCAGGAATTTTCTCTCTGTCAGTTCAGATGGGCATGGAAGAACAAAACAACCTCTTTCCCCCAATTCTTAAATGAATTGAACATTTAAGCCAGTTTTGTTCAACAGAATCTCCATACTTTTTCCTGGTGTTTTCAAACAGTCTTCTTTATAGGACTTTCTTGATTTTATGAACATCAAGTGTTCTTACGGGAAACTAGCTCATATTTTATTAAGTGATCTGTCAGAAACATACTTTAGAGGTTCAGTGTTTGTTTTTTGTAAGCAATGTCTTGGTTTTGAAGTTTTTCATTGTTTAAAACAGCAGTATTCTCCTATGAACAGTGCTTCCCGAAGTAGGCAAAGGGAGAATCAGGTACTGGGGTACACCACATTGTAAACGATCTTTTGATGCCTGTAGTACCCATAGCTTGAATTGTAAATAGGAAAGAGATATGAATACGGAGAGGAGAAAAGGCCTTCACTGTTTGCAAGCACATCCCTCACAAGGTGTGGACTAAGGTGTAGAGCTGTGTAGATGCACTGACATTGGCACAGATAAGAGTTTGCTTTTCTCAGAATGTAGGCAGGTTTTAAGATGTATGGGGGAAGGTCAGTCCTCAGAGTCATGGCTTTAAGAAGGCTAGACCAGTACTTAAAGTATGGGAAACCTGTATGGAAAGAAGAATGTAGGTCCCTTTCTTATGGGGACATTTCAGATTAGCTTGATTGACAGAAGGAAATGAAGATACTGTGTATACATTTCAGGAAATAGGCCCTGATAATATACAGTGCATGTCATTGTTACTTTGTGGTTACATGATGTTTACTCTGCAGTTGAGTATTTACATTGCTGTTGTATTTGTATCGTGCAAAACAAAGAGACACCAAGAGATCTGGTTGTCTGAGCCTTTATGTAAGCACTCCTTGTGAGTCCAACATGCTGCTTTTTAGCATGAGATAAATTAAAAATGCCGGAGCTTAAGTAAAGTAGCTTTATATCCAGGAAATGACTAGAGTTAAGAGCCTTTCAATTAAATGGAGTGTATCTGAGTTTGACAGATTTAAATGAAGCTCTTATTGTTATTGATTGGGGTTTTTTTTTTGAGCCATTACAAGTAAGATAATTGCAACATACTATAGTAGCCATCACCTTTATTGAAATCTATACAGACTACAACATCTGTGCATTTGGATAAATTAGATGTAAAAATGTTTAATTTTATACCTCCGTCATAATGAGAATACATTAAAATGTTGAGTTTATTTGTTTACATGTAATGTAACCTCTTTCTAGTCTTTTAGTGCTAATAACTAAAGGTTGCTGTATGATGAGAAAAAACCCCAAACAAATGGATAAATATGTTTGTGGATAAATAGGCTGACTTTACTCCACTGCTGTTTGAGGGGTTGTGGTGTTCATAATTTGTGAGTACTCCAATAACCACCAAATACTTGTGAAAATGTCCACAAAGCAGGAAAGTATTATGAATTTTAGCACATTGATAGCAGAGGGTACGTTGCTCAATATTTGCTTATTCAAAGATTTTTCAATCCTCCAGTCACAGAGGAGAAAAATACCACATGACTAGAGTGATCCATCACACACCACAAATAATGAAAATCAAATAGCTGAAACAAATAATTTCCAAAGAACAGGCTGAAAATTGTTTGGCAAAATATTTATGAGTAAGTAATACATTTTCAGGTAATCATCATTGATTCGTAGATACTTTGTCAACAGAGAAAAAGGATGAATTCACAAGAACTGTTATAGATTCTTAGATTTTACTGCCAGAAGGGATTGGTATAATCATGTAGTGTGGCTACCTGTGTATCATAGCCCATAAAACCTCAACTAGTAATTACTGCATCAAACACATCACTTCTGTTTCAGCTACAGTGTATTGTTTAGAAAGACTCCTGGAGATGGAGAATTTACCACATTCGTATGTAAATTGTTCTAATGCTTGATTACCCTCATGTTTAAAAAATTGCATCTTGTATCTAGTGTGAATTTGTCTAATTTCACCTTCCAACCACTGGATCTCAGTATGCTGCCTTCTGATAGATTAAAGAGCTATCTACTGTTAGGAGCTGTCTACTGTCAGTTACTTTTAGGCCATGATCGAGTCATCTATTAATCTTCTTTTGGATAAACTAAATATATTGTGCCCACCACAACCGTATACATTGTATCCTTTGTCTCGCAGGACAGAAGGAAAGAAGTCATTACCCCTAAAAGGACCCCATCTGCAATGGGTGGAAGGGAAGGTTTTAGGGTTGCTAACTTTCTAATCGCACAAAACTGAACACCCTAGCCCTGCCCCTTCCCTGAGGCCCTTCTCCACCCCTGCTGACTACATTTCCCACTCCCTCCATGGCTCACTCTCCCTCATCCTCACTCACTTTCACTGGGCTGGGGCAGGGAGTTTGGGTGCGGGAGGGGGTGAGGGCTCTGGGGTGGGGCTGGGGATGAGGGGTTTGAGGTGCAGGAAGGGGCTGCAGTTGAGGCAGGGGATTGGGGTGCTGGACAGAGTACAGGCTCTGGACTGGGGATGCGGGCTCTGGGGTTGGGCTGTGTAGGAGGGGGTTCCAGGTTTGGGGGGAGCTTAGGGCTGAGGCAGGGGGTTGGGGCCAGGGTTGGGGTGCGGGCTTACCTCTGGTGGTTCTCGGTCAGTGGTACAGTCAGGGCTAAGGCAGGCTCCCTGGCACTGCGCTGCATTCTGGAAGTGGCCAGCAGGTCTGGCTCTTAGGCGGGGGAGCCAGGAGGCTTCACATGCTGTTCTCACCCGCAGGCACTGCCCACCCCCCCTAGCTCCCATTGGCTGCGGTTCCTGGCCAATGGGAGTGTGGAGCTGGTGCTCGATGCAGAGGCAGCACGCTGAGCCCTCCGTCTAGGAGCTGGACCTGCTGGCCACTTCCGAGGCGCAGCACGGTGCCAGAATAGGTAGGGACTAACCTGCCTTAGACTTGCAGCACCGCCGACTGGACTTTTAATGCCCTGGTCGGCGGTTCTTACCGGAGCCGCCAGGGTCCCTTTTGAACTGGGCGTTCCGGTGAAAAAACGGACACCTGGCAACCCTAGAATGTTTACTTGGGTAGGGCAAGGAGGAACAGGAAGTGGCCTGACCAGGTGGGGGAGGCACTATCCTTACAGGTGACCGGAGAGGGGAGGGAGGAAGGTATTTATACCCCAGGGAGTTCCGGAGAAGTCCTCTCACTTGGGCTTGGACTGGCAACAGTCTTCACTTCTAGGCAGATTGTAGCAACAGGTCCAGATGCCTGCACATTCTCACTGCTCCAGCTCCAGATGCCTCCCACATGCAAGAGTAGTTAGCAAGGGAAAGGGTGCAGGCCTTAGGTACCAAGCATGTGGAAGGAGGGGAACCCCCCCCCCACCTGAGGCAGTAAGGGGAGGTGTAGAGCCAGGGTCCCAGAGGCACAGGAGGAAGGGGAACCCCCATCAAACTGTCATCAATTGTGGATCAACAGCAGCTGCTGTGTGGAGGCAGCAGAGAAGCCTGACGCGGTTACACATGGTCACAGGGACCCACCGTATAGTATAGGGGGCCCCTAGGAGCCTCAGGGTATCAGCAGAGTCCTTGCAAGGATGGGTCAGAATCACCCCAAGATCACGAGAGAGAACGGAAAGCAGCAGCAGTGGGAGGCAGTGACAAGACCCTAAGAAGCGTGGCTGTTTTCCCCTGGGAAGAGATTTTTTTCTTGGCTGGGGGAGGGCGAATGAACCCCTTAGTGGGCTGAGGACATAGCTGAGCTCTCTCCCCCCACTCCACCCCATTTGGCCCATCAATTCACTGCTGGGCCTCAGCGGTTGGGCAGCTCTAAGTCGGCCTGAGTGGAGAAGTGCTCTACAGGGAGTAAAGGAATGGCTCAAGGAGGGACATACTCTGGAATCAGTTGATGCCCCTTGTACATCATTTGGTGGCCCAGGAGCAGGCATTCGGGGAGGAGGGATAGCTCAGTGGTTTGAGCATTGGCCTGCTAAACCCAGGGTTGTGAGTTCAATCCTTGAGGGGGCCACTTGGGGATCTGGGGCAAAATGAGTACTTGGTCCTGCTAGTGAAGGCAGGGGCTGGATTCAATGACCATTCAAGGTCCCTTCCAGTTCTAGAGATGGGATATCTCCATTAATTATTATTATTATTTATTTATCGCATGTGGCAATTTTTCACCTGCATGTGAACAATTGGAGGTCAACTTGATTATTTGAGCTAAGAGGGATTTGGGGCAGATACAGGATTTTTTTCCCCGGGGTGACAATTGTTTGGTCTGAAATGTTGGAATGGAGGGTATGGCAGGTATCATGAAGCCTCTGGGGATTTATAAGGCCAGGGGGTATGTGAGGTGGATAAATTCATATGTGACCAAGGAAGATTGTTAATTACGCATCTGCACATGTCTTCTGGTTGGGTACCTGACTTATTCAGTGATACACTTCTCTAACCGGGGAGCAGATATATTTTTGTCCTTGTCAAGGCTGATTCCCCACTCTGGCTGAGTGCAGAAGGTGGGGGCCAGCAAGGATTCTAAAAATTAATACTTGCCACTCCGGGCTTGTATTAAACTCCCAAGGTTACAACTTCTCTCTGACCTTGGATGGGTAGGTGCTGCCACCACCCAAATGCAAAAAAAATCCTTTGAACTTGGGAATTTCTCCCTGTGGGGTACCTCAAGCCCTTTCACCCTGCCCCAGGGAAGAGCTGAAAAAGAAAACAAAGGAAATCAGCTGTTGCCAGCAGCTAATTAAACAACATATGCACAAACCTCTTAGGACACAAAAAACCCAATCCTGTTCTTAAAGGTCAATTTGTTTAAAAACAAAAAGAAAGAAAATATATCTGGAACTTAGGCTATTTCTAGAATTAAAAAGACCAAATATAATAATTAATCATCAAGAATGGTTTTCTTGAGGTCCAGCTTAATGGTTACAAGCAAAACAAAAGCATTTGGGGGTTAGCACAGAGAAGTGCACAAGCCATAAAGAAATGAGAGAAACCTTATTGCATCTTCCTAAACATTTCCTGATCCACTTACATATCTAGGATTTCAAATGAGTAGTTTCTAGGTATGATTTAATGATTTTTCATACCTGGCTTAAAGCTTCTTACAGCATTGCTGCTGTGTCTCCCCTCTCCGGGAGAACAGCAACAGACAGACAAAAGGGGAGTCTTGTTTCAATTTTAAAAAGTTCTAGCCTTCCCATTGGCTCTTTTGGCCAGGTGCCCATTCACTTCCTTTAACCTATGCATGCAGTTAGACTTTTTAAGCCTTTACAGGTTTAGCAAGTAGAGAACAGCTAGCAAGAGGGATTTTATAGCTGTCTGGCTGGGTGTCCATAAAAGAAAGCTACCCAACCCCACCCCTTCATTTATCACAGTCCCATATTAAGGAAGGAATTAGTAAGTATCTGAGAACCTGGTGGGTGCATCGGGGGAGGCAGCTAAGGTAATTGCTGGTACCTCCTTGTTGCAGATGTCCAGTGCAGGTACTCGCTAGAGAAGCAATATGGTCTTCAGAAAAAATCAACTGGAAGGGGGTTTAGAGGAAAGCATCCCTTAAGGAAGCTAGGGAAGGGCTTTCAGGGATGCTACCATGTGGTACAGTGGGGACCCAATCCCCCTCCTTTTATAGCCCCTTTAACTTTCATATTAGAGAGGGGTGGTGGCATCTGAACAATGAGGTGGCTGAGACCAGGTTGGAAAGGGGGAGAGCTGATGCCACCCCCAAACAGAGGGAAATGATTAATGATGACTAAGGCTGCGAGATTGTCACAGAGGTCAAGGAAGTCACAGACTCTGTGACTTTCCGTGACTTCTGCAGAGGCCGGTGCAGCTGGCCCAGAGGCCACCTAAGCCGCTCAGGCCACTACCCCCCTTTCCCCCAGCAGCAGCAGGAGTTTGAGTGTGGGAGGGGGCTCAGAGCAGGGGGTTGAGGCGCACTTACCTTGGGGGGCTCTCCAGAAGCGGCGACATGTTCCCAGCCAATGGGAGCTGCGGAGCCAGAGCTTGGGGCAGAGACAGCGCGCAGAGCTATGAATTGAGGGAGGGCCATCTCCTCACTTCTGGGGAACCACGAGAAGCCGGGTAGGAAGCCTGCCATCCCCTCCAGCACCAACGGGGGTCCCGGGCCACATGCCTGCTAGACCGTCCCCCCCAAGCACCTGTTGTCCCCCCCGCCCCGGGCTGTCCTCCCCTCCCCCCCCAAGTTTTAGTCAGGGGTATATAGTACAAGTCATGGACAGGTCATGGGCCATGAACTTTTGTTTACTGCCGGTGACCTGTCCGTGACTTTTACTAAAAATACCCATGACTAAAACGTAGCCTTAATGATGACCTGCACTGTACAATTTATTGCCAGATGCTCCGAGATATTTTAGGTTAATAAAGCTGTGGCCTAATTAAATCCCATCCATTGCTTCCTGTCTTTCTTTTGTCATGGCTGGACAATGAGCCTTTTTAAGTCTCTCATTATAAAGGAGGCAATCCAGACTTTGAATCATTCTTGTAACTCTTTTCTGAACCCTTTCCCATTTCCAATGAATAATTCAACTCCCACTACAACTAACGATATGCTTCTCTTCTCCTTTTCCCATGTTCCCATGGTTTCTTTCTCATGTGTAATGATTTACATTAAGATTCCACAAAACTGGTTTGAGATCAATTTAATCCTGGATATTTATATGTTAAATAAATACCAACTGATTTTTTTAAAAAACACGTTTTTGAAGAAGAAAAGATGTGTGATTATTATGATTGGTGACTTCACTAATTCACTTTTCACAATAAATTGATATTTCAGTAACACAGAGAAAAGACCTTTTGGTTTGAATACCGGTTTCTCATTAAAAGCATATTAATCTGTCAATAGCTGTGTAAAGTACACATGTTGTGGACAAGGCTATTATTCACAAGTTAATGTTTACATAATCAGCTATTGCTATTCTATGGACATGCAACATTTTGTATTAATTCTAACTCAAATGTGTGTTTGGAAATCATAATTAAAGCATGTCCTTCTGTCATATTTGCATCTCAATGTTACTGCTTATTCTGCTGTTCCCAATCCTGCATTCACCTAAAAAGAACAGAATAATGTATTTGTTGACAGTGCTGTAAACCAAGTGAGAAAATGTTGGCTCTGCCATGCCCCTTTGTGGGAAATTCTGAGGGCTTAAGTGGACTTAAAGGATGCTTAGGCCCTGTGCTGCCCCTATGCATAGGGATGAATTTAGCCCCTTGTGTGTAGAACACACTGACTTTTTGTATACAGTTGACTCTTACTGTGGAGTGGTGGGTTTTTTTTCATGGTTGTGAGGTGCACAGGGCCCGTATGGTTTAGGAGATGGAGAGTTGGTGCGTCTGGATAGGTTTCCCCTAGCAGCATGGTGATGGTGTCTAAAGCTAAGCTATGCTTCAATATGTGCAACAGTTAGGCTGGTAGCAAGTTATATTGGGGACACAGTCTAAGGCCTTGGCTACACTTGCAGATGTACAGCGCTGTGAGTTAAATCTGACTTTGTACAGCTGAGTAGGGAAAGTGCTGCAGTCTGTCCACACTAACAGCTGCCCAGCGCACTGTCGTGGTCACATTTGCAGCATTTGCTGTGCCATTGGGAGTGGTGCATTATGGGCAGCTATCCCACAGAGCACCTCTTTCCATTCTGGCACTGTGGGTTGTGGGAAGGGGACATGGGTGCGGGGCGTTCTGGGTCCTGTCCCAATGCCCCATGATGCATCGCTTTGCATCCCAGAAATCCCTTTGTTTCCATCCACCTTTGGCGCCATCTTTCAATGGTTTCTGTACAGCGCGATCTGTCTGCGGGAAATGGAGCCCGAACTGCTGAGGCGTATGCTGACTTATCTCGCCAGCACGTTTGGCTGTTGAACTATTCCTTAAGATCCAAAGTGACAGTGAGAGTGAGGAGTCCGACGATGCTATTGAGCCGCGTACTGTGTACAACATGAAATTGCTTATGGCATTCATGGACATGCTCAGCACTGTGGAACGCCGCTTTTGGGCTCGGGAAACAAGCACCGAGTGGTGGGATCACATCGTCATGGAAGTCTGGGATGACGAGCAGTGGCTGCAGAACTTTTGGATGAGAAAAGCCACTTTCATGGGACTGTGTGAGGAGCTCATCCCTACCCTGCGGCACAAGGACACGAGATTGAGAGCTGCCCTGCCAGTGGAGAAGCAGGTGGCTATTGCAATCTGGAAGCTGGCAACTCCAGACAGCTACCGGTCGCTCGCAAACCAGTTTGGAGTGGGAAAGTCGACCGTTGGAATCGTGTTGATGCAAGTTTGCAGGGCCATTAATCGCATCCTACTCAGGAGAACCATGACTCTGGGTAACGTGCAGGACATAGTGGATGGCTTTGCACAAATGGGGTTCCCTAACTGTGGAGGGGCGATAGATGGGACACACATTCCTATTCTGGCACCACCCCACCTAGGATCCGAGTACGTTAATCAGAAGGGGTATTTCCCTCTGGTTCTCCAGGCGCTTGTGGATCACCGTGAGCGTTTCATTGACATTAACACAGGCTGTCCCGGAAAGGTGCATGACACACGCATCTTTCGGAACACTTGGCTGTTCAGGAAGATGCAGGCCGGGACTTTTTTCCCAGAGTGGAAGATCACGGTAGGGGAAGTTGAAATGCCCATTGTGATCCTTGGAGATCCCGCTTACCCGTTAATGCCGTGGCTCATGAAACCCTACACAGGGAGCCTTGACAGCAGCAAGGAACGGTTCAACTACAGGCTGAGCTGGTGCTGAATGACTGTGGAGTGTGCTGTTGGCCATTTAAAGGGCCGCTGGCAATCTCTGTATGAGAAGCTGGACTTGGCCGAAAACAGCATCCCCGCGGTTATAGCCGCTTGCTGTACCCTCCATAATATTTGTGAAGGGAAGGGTGAAAGCTTCACTCAGGCATGGACCTCCGAGGTTCAACACCTGGAGGCTGAATTTGCACAGCCAGAGAGCAGGGCTATTATAGAGGCCCAGCGCGGGGTTGCAAGGATTAGGGATGCCTTGTGGAAGCAATCTGAGGCTGAAAACCAGCAGTGATATCTGGTGTCCTGCACTGCAGTGAAGTGCAGTAGTTCCAATCTTTAGGAATCAGTGTTTGCTAAGCAGACAAGCAGACTTGCAGTGCCTGTTTATTTCCTGGGCTAAGGAGTCTTTTACTTTATGCAATAATAAAGAATGTTTTCAAAGCCAAAAAATCCATTTATTGAAAAGAAACAAGGGGGTGGAGTGGGGAACGGTACAATCACAGATTCGCGTATGTCCTGTCTGGTGTGCTGTGCAGTGAGTGCTGCACTTCAGGATAGCTATAATGCATGGTGATGAGGGTTGAGTGCAGAGGGTAAGGGTCGTGGTTTTCAGGGCTGGGTGCTGAAGATACAGGTGTTGGAGGCAGCTCATGGTGTGAAGAACACAGAAGTTGGGGAAAGTGGGTTGGAGGCAACAGTGGGGCACAACGGAAAGAGTTTGGGGACAAGGGCTGTGGGGGCGGGTGGCGTTTGCGCTTGCGGTACCGCTCCTTCTGCATGGCTACGAGCTCCTGGATAGCATCTGCTTGGCGCTCCAGGATGCTTATGAGCCGATCCGTGCTTTGCTGCCGGTGATCCGTGCTTTGCTGCCAGTGCGCTGCGTTTTCCTGGCGGATCCTGCTTTCTTTCTCCCTCCAGTTCTGTGCTTTCTCATTCTCTTTAAGACTTCTTGCGGCATGTCTTTTCTTTTTCGCAGTCTCTTCCTGAGTCTTTGCAGTCTCTGAGCAGGCGATAAGAGGGATGGCTGAGGTCTCAAGGTTGATGCAGCTGTATAGGCAAAATGCAACATTTAACAGAGGCAGCATTGTTTATACCAGACAGAGTAATAATTCCCCCCGCACTTAAGGAGTAGAAAACACACAGGGTCTACACAATAGCATAATTTTCCCATCTGAAATACAGCACACATATCCCACGGGAGCCTCAAAATGGTGAGTAAGGGGGACTGATTGTTTCAGGGCTGCACTGTCCTCTGGGTTTCTGTCCCTTGGGGAGATCCAACAGCTTCAGGGGGCACCTACACTGAACACTGTCCCAACATTTTCCACAGGAGTTCGTCCTAAACGATATCTCACTGCTGAGGGTGACCTGGGAAGCAAGGGAGGGTCTTCTACTGCAATGTGGCTTCCGCCCTGGCCCATATGCAGCTTGCCTGTGTGCAGCAATGGTCCCCCCACCCCTCGTGGCACAGTGGTGCGGACACGTTAGCTTGGCTGGGACAAGGACCACGGTGGCTCTCCCGATAAACCTGCGCAAGCGCATTGCACATGTTCTGGATGAAACATTCGAAGACATTACTAAGGCCGATTACCGCGATGTGATAAACCACATCAATGCACTATTCCGCATCTAGGCATGCATGCCTAACCTTCCTCTCCCAAAGAGCCCGCACCAAAAAAATTCCTTCCCGAAAAAAATAATGCTTACTGGGAACCTGCTCTTCTGTTTGTCCTCCACCAAGTACTGGCCGCTGCGACTGGCTACCTTCCTCCTGGCTCAAGAAGAGCTCCCAGCTGCATGGCTCCAGGGATTCTGGGGTGTCTCCATCCGGCCCACTACCCTCACTCTGGTTTTCCTCCTTCTCCTCCCTCCCCCCCCAACACTGGCTCTGAAGTGTCCATGGTGGTGCTCGGAGTGGAGGTGGGGTTAACCCCAAGTATCGCATCCAGCTCTTTGTAGAATCGGCAGGTCGCGGGGGGAGCACTCGAGTGGCCGTTTGCATCGCGGGCTTTGCGGTAGGCACTCCGCAGCTCCTTCACTTTAATCTTGCGCTGCAGGGCGTCCCGGTCATGGCCCCTTTCCATCATGTCCTTTGATACCTTCCTGAAGGTATCGTAATTTCCAGCTGCTCTCCAGCCGTAGGACTGTACAGCTTCCTCCCCACCAAACGCTGATGAGGTCCAGCATCTCGCCATTGCTCCATGCTGGGGCTCGCTTGGCGCGTGGAGGCATAGTCACCTGGAAAGATGGCTAGAACAGGCATTGTGGGATACTGCCGAATACTTCTGGAGGCCAGTCACAGTGCATTGGGCGGCCACACTGGTGCCGCAGCGCTGCAGCGGCAGCGCAATACACGCTATTCCTCTCGGGGACGTGGAGTACATGCAGCGCTGCAACCACGGAGATACAGTGCTGCAAATGTCTTGCCAGTGTGGACGGGGAGTGAGTTACAGCGCTGGGGGCGGCTTTACAGCGCTGTAACTCGCAAGTGTAGCCAAGGCCTAGGTATCTCTAAATTGCCCATTAAATGGAATGAAAGCCTCAGAACTGTAAATGAAGAAACATGGTAATTTCAAAGCGTGGGTCTTTGCGTTCAACAATGGAAAATTCACAAACCCTGTCTGCATTCTGAGGGCCCATGCTGTGCTGAAAACTCTTGCCTGACTGTTTTCAGCTATAAGAAGGAATCCAGGGCATGATTCTGCATCTCTGCACTGATGAATTCTGACATGGAGAATTCTGAGCAAATGGACAGAGGTTCCCCAAAGCTATTTTGGGTAACCCAAACAGACATTACATCTCTGCTATCATTTTACAAACTTACCCAACTCTGACTCACCTGTAATGTATTTTACCTGCTTTAACTTCTCAATACCTCTCATTTCTTTTTCTTAGCTTATAAATCTTTAGTTTAGTTTACTAAAGAAATTGGCTATCAGCATTGTTTTTGGCATGAGATCTGGAACATCCACTGACCTGGAGGGAGTGACTGACACTTTGGGGTTGGAAGAATCTAATGTGTGGTGACTTATGGTTTTAATAACCTTTCATCATAAAGTCCAATTTGTCTGGATGGTAATGAGGGGCTGAAGGGGACTGTCCATGGCTCTATGGTCAGACTAATGTAGTAGTCCAGGAGTGCACTGGCTTGGTGAAATCTAGTTAAGATATACCACCAGTTTGGGGTGTCTGCCCTGTTCTCTGACAGTCTGGCCTAAGACTGGCCCTCTCAGCTGTAAGCCATGACGAGTAGCGTGACAATCATTAACCAGGATTGTAAATCTTTGGCTGTCAGACTGTCTTTCAGTGTCAGCTTCACAAAGATATTTCAGCCTTGGTGGAGGGGCAGCAAAGTTGAAGGTGTCTCACCATCGACCCATCATCCCCCCTCTCTCTCTATAGCCCCTCACTTCAGGAGCTGCAGCTTCATCTTCGTGGCTTGGCCTTCCAGCCAGGCCACAATAGTCCTCCGCTTCTAGGGTATCAGAGACTTCCAAGATGAACAGCCCCAGGCAGTCCTCTCTTTGCCATTTGGACCATGCCTCTTCCCCAGTGGCTGGTAGGGGAACCCAGGCCTGCCCTCTACTCTGGGTTCCAGCTCAGGGCCTCATCAGCAGCCGAAGTGTGCCCTACTCCGCTCCTTGCTGATTTTCCCCTGAGCCTTTTCTACCTTTCTGACTCTCCCCCTTCCCTGGGTTTGCCAGCCCAAACTCCCTCCTCCCAGGGACATTTTTTTAGTCTTTTTAGCCCAACTTCCTTCTCCCAGGGAGTGACTGCAGACTACTTCCCTGCAGCCCCATTCTGTTCTCGGCTCCTGGGCTTTATACAGGCCCTCCTGTTCCTGTCCAGCTAGGCCTCATTTAATCAATCCAAGCTCCCAGACTCCTCCTTCAGGTGCAACCTGGGGAGTTATTTGGCCTACCTGGCCACGTTGACCCCTTCAAGACGTGTGGAGTGGATACCCCATCACGGCTTCTCTTACCTTCCTTCTTCCCTAACACAACCATTCATGGCCAGCCATTATTTGGCCAAGAGTGTGATTTACTTTTACATTAGCCACAAGATTCCAAATGTGATTTATGGGGGTCAGAAAGTCAAGCTAGCTTAGAAAATATTTCTCACCTCAAAAGGCATGTCCTTTATTTATTTGCATCATGAACGCTAGATGACTCAACTCTTTCTTTAGTTTTTCTGTTAATTCTGTCGATGCCTTGAATAGACACAGGCTGATTTATGGGGGCTCCCTGAGATTCCTTTCATATCATTGTCTAATCTGTGACCTCTGTTTCTCTTTAGGAACTTATAAATATACATAAATGTGAATTTATTCTACAAGGGTTACAATTACGCATATTTGTGTATTTCAGCTGAATGTAATGCATATGTATAGCATGAGGCCACAGAGCTGAAAAGAAATTGAGCTGATTCTCCTTCCTCCCTTCAGAGACTGAGAATGAAATCAGTAAAGTTTTGTTTCTTATAATTTACTGCTTATGATAAAATTGTTTTCCAGATTCCATCCTAGTCCATTCATTTTAGTGTCTGGCTGTTATCTGGTTGGTAGATATGGGATTTAAAGTAGAAAACCACATCACAAGAACCTGTTTATATCATTTAAACTAAACACTCTAGTTGTCCTGTTTCCTAGGAGTAGACATTAATTAAGCAACAAGGTACAAGTGGGGATGTGGCTACCTTGTTGTGTGTGCTTACTTCAGGGTGTTGTATAGCACAGAGCACAGATAGGAGCCCTTTCTTTTCCGAGTGGTGTGATTGTTTTAATTTAACTTCCAAACCTGCCCTTGTCTTGTAATTTCATTATAGGCATGTCTGTAGAACTCATGTGGTTTGAAGTGCTTCTGTTGATTTTGTTTATAGGGCAGAAAATAGAAGGAGAAATGTGTGGGGTTTTTGGATCTGGTTCAATATGTACTACATGCTTAAAATCTTTTATTTTAAATGAACTTTTCTTTGCTTCTTTTGCATTAAATAAAACTTCTATCCAGATGTCTGACTAATGGGGAAAATCTAGATTAAAAATAAGTTTATATTTAAAAAACCAACAAAAAGAATATTTAAAGAGATCTGAATGAGTTATGTTTACTTTTGATATTTTAAGTCATCTAGAGTCTAGTGGTCAGCATTAAACACTGAATAAGTCAAAAATTACTTTAGATTTACATTAGTTTAGCTCTGAACTTCAGTAGAATAACTCTAGTTTTACACCAGCATGCATGAAAGCAGATTGACCCCCTGCATTCAGACAGAAGTAATACTCTGGCTAAAATGAGGTCAGCCTACCTGGTAACAAACAAACAACCTATGTTTAAAATAGTATAATAGAGCATAATTCTGCAGTATTTCTTTTTCCTTCATCCTGAGATGGAAAAAAAATTAGGGGCTCTAGCTAGCCAGAATAAACTGAAATGTGGTCTCCACTGATAACTCCTATTACTACTGCATTATCTGATTAAACATTTGCATTCCATGGGGTGCTGAAGGCCTTGTGATATTGGTAATGGAACTTGTTTAGTTGTTGTGAAATGACTCTCTCCTGGAGAAAAGCAAGGAAGGAGACAAAAACAATGAGGAGTCCTTGTTGCACCTTAGAGACTAACAAATTTATTTGGGCATAAGCTTTTGTGGGCTAAAACCCACTTCATCAGATACATGGAGTGAAAAATACAGTAATCAGTATATATATTACAGCACATGAAAAGATGAGAGTTGACTTACTAAGTGGGGGGGTGGTGGTGCCAGTGCTAACGAGGCCAATTCAATCAAGGTGGAAGTGACCTATTTTCAACAGTTGACAAGAAGGGGTTGGTGTCAACAGAGAGAAAATTACTTTTTGTAGTGACCCATCCACTCCCAGTCTTTATTCAGGCCTAATTTGATGGTTTCCAGTTTGCAAATTAATTCCAGTTCTGCAGTTTCTCGTTGAAGTCTGTTTTTGAAATTTTTGGTTGAAGAATTTCCACTTTTAAGTCTATATTGAGTGTCCAGGGATATTAAAGTGCTCTCCTACTGGTTTTTGAATGTTACAATTCTTGATGTCTGATTTGTTTCCATTTATTCTTTTGCATAGAGACTGTCCAGTTTGGCCAATGGGTGGCTGTCTGTAAGCGAGGACTGGCCTGTCTCCCAAGGACTGTGAGAGTGAGGGATCGTCCTTCAAGATAGGTTGTAGATCCTTGATGATGCGCTAGAGAGGTTTTAGTAGGGGACTATAGATGACGGCTAGTGGAGTTCTGTTACTTTCTTTGTTGGGCCTGTCCTGTTGTAGGTGACTTCTGGGTACCCTTCTGGCTCTGTCAATCTGTTTCTTCACTTCACCAAGCGGGTATTGTAGTTTTAAGAAAGCTTGATAGAGATCCTGTAAGTGTTTGTCTCTCTCTGAGGGATTGGAGGAAATGCGGTTGCATCTTAGAACTTGGCTGTAGACAATGGATCATGTGATGGGGTCTGGATGAAAGCTGGAGGCATGTAGGCAAGTATAGCAGTCAGTAGGTTTCCGGTATAGGGTGGTGTTTATGTGACCATCGCTTATTTGCACTGTAGTGTCCAGGAAGTGGCTCTCTTGTGTGGACTAGTCCAGGCTGAGGTTGATGGTGGGGTGGAAATTGTTGAAATCCTGGTGGAATTTCTCAAGGGCCTCCTTCCCATGGGTCCAGATGATGAAGATATCATCAATGTAGCGCAAGTAGAGTAGGGGCGCTAGGGGACAAGACTTGAGGAAGCATTGTTCTAAGTCAGGCCAGTCCTCGCTTACAGACATCCCCCCAACCTGAAGCAAATACTCACCAGCATTTACACACAACAAAAACACTAACCCAGGAACCAATCCCTGCAACAAACCCTGTTGCCATCTCTGTCTGCATATCTATTCAAGGGACACCATCATAGGATCTATTCAAGGGACACCACCTGCACATCTACCAGTTTGAGATATGCCATCATGTGCCAGCAATGCCCTCTGTTGATACTCACCCCTTCTTGTCAACTGTTGAGAATAGGCCACTTTCACCTTGATTGAATTGGCCTTGTTAGCACTGACCCCCCACTTGGTAAGGCAACTCCCATCTTTTCATGTGCTGTAATATATATACTGCTTACTGTATTTTTCACTCCATACATCTGATGAAGTGGGTTTAGCTCATGAAAGCTTATGCCCAAATAAATGTATTAGTCTCTAAGGTGCTACAAGGACTCCTCGTTGTTTTTGCTGATACAGACTAACACGGCTACCACTCTGAAGGAGACAAAGTTGATCTGCATTGATTAAGCAATATGGGCAAGCTTGTGCTGGCACTCCCCATGGTAGATCTGTTATGAGATTAAAGAGGACTTCATTCTTCAGGGGCTACAACTCTGATGCCTGGCATGAGTAATAAATTCACTTACAGCATCAAAATAGAATAAAAATGTGTTCCATTTATTCAGTGATGTAGATGTGACAACCACCATGCTATCTCATACATGTTTTTGTTCTTTTTTCTTTATATATTTGAGCTAGTTTGCATCTGAACTTACATTTTTCTTGACAAATTCTATGCTTTTTCACTTTTGCAGGAAAAAAAACCTCTTTATATTTCTTCCATGGTTAATTTACTCTGTTAACTTTAAGCAGAATAGAACACCTTTTCTTTTTCTTTTTTCTTTTCTTTTTTTTACAGTATCTCAGTTTTAACATTTCTATAACTCCGACATTTTACTCTACATTTTGAAATGTAGAACAATTTACAATGAGATGATATTTTTAAAAGGATGATTTCCCTTCTAGTGGAAAAGTTTATCACATGACTAACACACTTAACTAGGAAAGGAGTTAGTAGGTTACTGGCTCTTCTTAAACACTCCCTTCTACGAGAGCCATGATTTCACCTATGAAATATATATATATTTTTAAATGTAATCCTTCATTGAAACATCTTGACTTGCTTCTAATCTATATCTGAAAAAATTGCTCAGAATCCCCAGTTTCCATTTAAGCAAGAGTCTTAATGCTAATGTAAATAGTCTCTAGTTAAAGTAATTACAAAGATCATAGATATCCTCCAGAGTACATAACTGCAATATGCCAATAAACTTGCTTCCCTTGTGTTGATTGCAGTTACATTGGCACCTTTTTATACAGCACTGAAAGCATCAACATGAACTTCCTAGGGAGCTGATTCTGCAATCCTTAATCATGTGAGTAGTTCTGCTGACTTTAAGAAGAGGACTCATATGAGTAAATGTTGCAGGATCATCAACCCCTGGATTGGTTGTTAGTGGTATAAATAAATGAACCATATATAATTTAGAGATTGAAAAAGCTAAGTGGGCAGCATGACAAATAGTCTGGAAGGAAATCATACTGTTTGTTATACAAATAAAACACAATTGTTGGATCAGTAAGATTTAATACTGAGTATGGATATGCTAAAAGTCAAGGACCCACTTACTCACAGGTGGAAGGAGAGTCATATTTCCCATTTACTCTGCTGTTCACCCATCAAAGATTTGGCTTGCAAACATCTTGAAAACAGGTCTTTCACAAGTAACAACTATTGGTGTTTAAATAGTCGAGTCTATTGACTGTTTCAAATTTCCATGGTAACTCATTAATCCTACCACATAAAGTAGTCACATAAGTGTTATTGATCACCATGCACTTTGCCAATAGACACCTTAATTTTTTCTGTAAAAATAATTGTTAGGCTGTGAAAGACCCAAACTGACAGCTGGGAGACCAAACTCCACTATTTAGCTACAGAACCAGTTCAGCACCAGCCATGGCAATGTAAACTTGCCAAAACTCTCCCACAAATGTTCCTCTGCAATGAGAAGGCAGGGTGGTCTTCATGGTCATTTTTCTCCTTTGACTAATCTTCTGAGACTACCAATATGGGTGTCGATTAGTACTAATTGTAAGGGATTTTTTTTGTTGGCATCCAGAGGCCTTTAATTGTTGGTCCATGAAAAATCAAAATGTGTTATAAGTGAAGACACCCACTCTCCCTGTATTAGAAAGGTACATTTTTTCTAAATCATCTTAATCCAATTTTCAAAACTGTCTTAAGCCTGAAGTGTCTAAGTCACTTTTGAAAATTTTTAGGCTCAGAAGTCACTTAGAAGCTTTTGAAAATTGCACTTGTAATCTTTGTTCCAATAAAGTATCCAGACTGGTTAAATCAACTGTATGTTACAATATAGTATCCTAAGAGGCAGGAGACTGGTTGGATCAGCTTTGCTTTTCTAAACAAAAGGAATAAATAAATCCACTTCCCCTAGAAATGTTCAGTAGTCAAATACCTGCTAACCACTTTTTACTATTTTTTAAAAAATTGACAACAGAAACCATTGTTTTGGTGAATGACTCCCAGTAACCCTGCATTAATTCCATGATTCTTAATATGCCATGTGCTAATAAAACAACAGTTTCACTGCATTTTGCATTGTTAATTTTATCTACACCATAAATTTCTTGAGTAGGGAAAATCACTGGGGAGAAGGGGCATATAAAACAGCTTCTGTTGAAATACTGTACTTAATGGCTGTAGAATATTGTTGGTTTTCTCTCTCTCTCTCGATAAGGTGACATTCTACAAGACTTTGGTTTTTGCTTTTATACCTGTTGGGTCTGCTGTTCATGAATAAAAGCTAAGCACACATGGAGAAGTCTTTCAAACAAGTCTGCCATTGTTATTCTTCAGCCAGTGGGAATGTTTTCTTTTTACTTTTTCTGTAACAGCAGAGAGAGTGTGTGTGTAATGGCCACATTCAATATGTTCAATAAGGTTATGTTCCATTTAGTCTAATCATGTGCCTGCCTTTTAAAAAGTTGAATATTTCATAACCAATGATAACTAGACTGGACTAGATGGACTTAGACTGAAACCCCAGATGCTAAACTATGAACGTTGAGGAAATTCAGATCAAAATTCAAATTGTAATTTTGCATCTTAGGTATATCTTTAATAATAAAAGATTTGTAGCTATGAGTGCTAAAGATAAAGGTATTTAAATTTCTTTTGCAGCGGGTAGAAATAATTTTTCCCCTTGTATAGCGGTACTTAAATTTATATTTAAGCACCTCAGACCTATTTGACTTCAGTGGAGGCTCAGAGTATTCAGCACCACTGAAAACCAGGTCACTTATTAAGTACTTGGCTTCAGATGCTTAATCTTCAACACTCAAGTCTGAAAACTTTACCCATTTTGTTTTGTTCATTTTCTGTTTCTCTGTCTCTCAGAAACATCAGATACTAGGCTCTGCTGGAGAAAAGATACCAAAGGTCAATCTGATATGGCAAATTCTATGTTTAGGTATGCCATGATGTTCAGTGAAAACAACACACAAGGTTCCTAAGTATGTCCTCTCTAAGAGGTGCAGTGCAGTACTTGCAACCCAGTAGGAAGGCTTTAGGGTTTTAAACCACCTTAACACCCTTGCAATCCCTGGGCTGCTTCTGGGGTGCTTTGCTCCAGGTGTACAGCTCTGTCTAAGTTAAAACAGTCTCACAGGGAATCTGTGTCCCGGTTCACGCTGTGGCCCCTCCCTGGCACACTGCTACCATCCTTAGTCCCACCATTGACACATCCCCTATGAAGGCCTTGTGAAAGAGTCCTCAGAAGGCAACCATGTTTCTCCTCCATGCATGATTGTGGCTTTTAGACACCCTTCACGCCTCTCTGGCCCTGTTTCGTGTAAAGGAGATGAATATATTTACAGTATTCAGAGAATTATAGGGAACATCTAGACTCTTGACTGTTTCATGTCATATTGGCCTTCTTAAAAAATAAGCATGACTGATGTGAAAGTTAAAGAACAACATAACGATGTGTACAAAGGAAAGGGAAAGATCACATTTGTCAAATGTGATCAGATTAAGCAAAGTGTAAAGAATCTGGAAACTTTGTGATTTAATTAGTACAATAAAATGGGTCAGAATTAGACTTAAAATCAGACGTCAATAGTCAACTGTGAGATCATCACAGCAGAGAGGCAGGGTGATCCAGTGGACAATGCTCTGGGTTGGCGCTGGCTTCTACTACCGGTTCTGCCACTGGCCTGCTGGGTGACCGTTGGTGGTTCACTTCACCGCTCAGTGACACAGGGGTTCCAATCCTATCTTTATTTTGTCTTGTCTATTTAGAAATGGTGAAAGTCTCTAATTTACATGAGTGTATGGGGCTAGGACAATGGGGTGCCAACCTTGGTTAAGGCTTCCAGATGCTACTGTAATACAAATAAATAATAATAAATTGCCTGCAGTGTTACGTTTTGATAAACACCATTAGGAAACTGATTTAGGCGGGTATCAGATTTCTCATTCTGTATGCGGCCTACAACCAAATAGTAGAAGTGGAAGTGGAGGTATGGTTTTTAATTTCTCCCACAGTAATGCAAATAGCAGCACTTTTCTTCTACCTTTTTCTATATATACCATATAACTATCTGGCTCCCATCACTGTAGCATCTGAGCATCTCTTCCTTCTATCTCATCCTGTAAGAAAAATTGTTTGATTAGTTTATAGATGTTTTTGACTTTTTATTTTGATTAATTTGCATGTGTGATGTGTGTGTGTGTGTGTATATTGTTGTTTTTAAATGTCAGCGTTCTACTCTTTTAATCTATCTGACATCTGTGATATAGTAGTGGTATGCAATGTGCAGGGTCTCTTCCTAGGAGAAACTGCCCTGTTCCCTACTAGCCTTTATTCTGGAGATGACATGTGTCCTGCAAATTGTATCCCTCTGTTCTGTTCTGAAGTGACAGCTACAGCAAACAAGAACAAGATTCATCACCCTGGCAGGTACATTTCTAAGAGAATACTCAAATTACAGATGCTCCCCGACTTACACAAGCTTTCTGTTCCGGAATGCCTTGCGTAACTCGAATTTTGTGTAAGTCGGAAATGTATCTCCGATCATTACGCCAAAAAAAAAAAAATTAAAAAATTCCTATTTCTAGCTTACGGAACTTTTTCCGTAAGCTCGGATTTGCGTACATCAGGTTTATGTAACTCGGGGAGCGTCTGTAGTTATAACTGTTTCCCACTTTAAAAAATGAATCACATGAAGGAAAAAGCCAAGTGTATGCATGAGAATGGTAAACAATTAAAACAGTGACCTGCAATAAGACCTACCATGATTGAAAGGAGATACAGTACATTAGCCACATTAATGTTATCTGTAAAGAGATGCTTTCAAACTACTGTAGAGTGATTGTTTTACAACTAATAATGATTTATTTGGAAAACTGGTTAACAATGTATCTATAGCATCTTCCGCATGCTACCGTCTATACAGCAACTACAGTATGTTCAAGTCATACATTCAAAGTCTCATCAACCATGTCTTTTATTGAAAGCTCTGGAGCTTTTCAGTGACTGGAACCAAGTCAAATACATTAAGGCCTTATTCACACACAACCGACCATCAGCTTAACAAAAGATCTCTTTTGTAATTCTTTGTGTAGACAAGACCTATAATTACACTTAAAGATGCTGGGCAAATTGTGGGATAATTTAGAAGGGTCATGTAAGCTGGTGGAGTGATTTAGTAGAAAAATTCCAGATGTAATCAGAGATGTCTTTTCTTCAGGAAGTAATGTTTACATCAAGAAAGTAAATTAAATTAAAGCAGGCAAAAAGGGAAACAAAGTCTTCAACAATAAACTTTAACCAAAAAATCCATGTGAAATGTGTGGAACTATTGCTGGATGCAAGTTCCTCATCATCTCTCAGTTACTTTTTCTTTCACTGTATGTTGTCTCTCCTTCCCTCGTTTGTATGCCATCTGGGCAGGGCTAGATTATGGCACTTAGACATAGACCTGTGTTGAGGATGGTGAGGTGCTCCACTATGAGCAGCATATAAATTGCTCTTTAAGGGGCACTGCATATACTGCTGCTTGAGTAGCTGGCCAACTCCATTTGTCAGGAAACCGAGGGGCAAAGCCTTGCCTTCATTACTCCCTGACCCTTCCCTCCTCTCTGGGGCATCATACATTTCTGTATCCTGAGGCAACCCTGGGGTAATCCTCCAAGCATAGGGGAGGCAATTCTGACTGGTCCTTACACAGGATGCACAAGAGGTCAAAGATGCTCCTCACTCCATTCCAATCCCCCCGTGTACCTGCATAAGGAGCAGCCAGAATCTAGCCTTTGTCTGTAGTCCATTCATAGCAGAGGCCTTGTCATAATGGCTTTCTATAGAGCACCGGGCACACAATTGATTCTAGGAGAAAAAGAATCTGGTACTCTAAATAAAGTTTTAAACCTGATGATAGTAGATGGGAATCATCTTAGCCCAAGATATTCTTTCATCAGCATATCGACAAGAAAAAGAATAGCCCAATTTTCAAGATTAGTTGAGGGATAGGGCTTTACTGCAGGATTTTTTAAAATCCAAAGGTGGTTGCTGTTCAATGAATACACAACCTATATAATTCACAGAATTATTGTATTTATCTGACATGAGCCAGTTAAAATATTTTTGCCATTAGCAGTTCAAATGAACTCAGCAGATAAGGTGCCAAGTGAAACAGAGTTAGCCGCTTTTTAGAAACTCTGACTTAACAGCCCAAATCCATGAAGCACCATTTTAGATGACATAAAGAAAAACATTGCCAGGAAAGCTGCAAGATGTCTAAGAACAAAATATTGGCATACTATACATGTCACTCTACTGTATGTGTCATTGCATGTGAGTTTTGAGAAACTGTCCTCAACTTGCTTTTGTGACAATGAAAACTTTATTGCAATGCACATTAGATGTAAGGCTTCTATATACCCATTGAAAAAAAATTCAGCCCAGTGTCTCACAATACTTAATTCATGTGCCTTTGGTAAGGACAGGGGTGGGGTGCATGTAACACGAGTGTGTGCTATGCAGAAAATGTCCCTGCAAAGCAAATTTGTTGTCCTTTATAACCAATGCTAAACATAAGTAGCATGTGTGAATTGTGAAATAAGTTTTGCTTTGCAAATGTGTAGGTAACAAAATGCCTGTTACTTGTGGGTCCGATACTTTAAAAGTACACACTTCTTCTGGGAGGCCAGCCTGAAAATTAAACTCCGAGATTTAGGCTATGTCTATACTACCACTTATGTCGGCATAACTTATGTCACTCAGGGGTGTGAATAAGCCACCCCTCTGAATGACTAGGGTTGCTAACCCTCCCGGATTGGCCGTGAGTCTACTGGAATTGTCATTGAACTCACGGTGAGTATTGAAAGCAATCTGGGAGATTTTAATAGACCGCTAAAAGTTTGGTCATCTGAGCTAAGGCAGGCAGGCTCCCTACCTGCCCTGGCTCTGCGGGGCTCCAGGAAGCGGCTCACATGTCCAGCTCCTAGGTGCAGGGGCAGCCAGCGGGTCGCCGAATGCTGCCCCTGCCCCGAACACTGATTCCGCAGCTGTTTGCTGGCCAATGGGAGCTGCAGGGGCAGTATCTGCAGGCAGGGTCAGAGCAACCTAGTCACCTTTGAGCCTAGGAGCCGGACATGCTGGTTGCTTCTGGGAGCCACCCAGATAAGTGCTGGCCGGTGCCTGCACCCCTCACCCACTCCTGCACTCTAACTTCCTCCCCTAATCCTGAGCCCCCTCCCACAACCAAACCCCCTCCCAGAGCCCGCACCCCAACCCCCTGCTCCAGCCCTGAGTTTGTACTTCTGTCTCAATCAAAGCAATGTACATTTATTCTGTCACAAAATATTAGAAGACCAAAATGAGAAACTGGGGAAAAAAACACTTTCCACTTCTGTAGAGCTTTACTCCCAGTCCTAAATTACATTGACTCTGAGACCCTGAATACAAGCAATCCCCAGCAAAAAAAGACCTTAGTCGTCATAACCTTAATATTGACCACATAATATTGTTCTAGAAAAGTACAGATTGTCATAGTTTCAGGGTTAACTGCACATCTGACACGTGCGCATGTGTGTGCATGCGCACACACACATCCCATTCCAGGGTTCCTCAAGGACACCCTACTTAGGTTTTAGGCTCCTAGTTGCCATCTCTGTAGGGCACAGACTCATGTTTTTCTTCCTCCATACCAAAGCTTTAGGTTTGCTATTCCCCTGCACCTCACTGTAATTTCCCCAGCAGGTCTGATTGGGGTCCAGCATGTGTGGTTAGCCTTTCTCCATAGAGGCTGTAACAGTGTATGTCAGTTAACAACCGAACTTCACAAAGCAAAATACAAATTCACACAGGCCTCCAGCAAATACAGCAACAAATAATAAAACCAGGAGATTAATAAACACTGCAAAGTGAGGGAAGAATAACTAACTAATGGGGAGAGAGGAGACCGAAACCAAATACATTGTTTGCTATCATAGGCACCACTTGTACACCTTGTGATATAAAGTTTATTAAAATGAATTATACCAGAGAGAATATGGAGCTCTGGGGAACATGTTAGGAGGAAAAATGGGATTGCACAAAAAAGAGCGTTCCACTAGACCAGGATCTCCAGGGTACGGTGCACTCCAGGCATGTCTCCTCTAGCCCCCTGTCCATCTCTGATGTGCTCCTTTGCTGAGGGAGGAGGGAGAGTTTACACAGAGCTTGCTACCCTGGCTTTGTACCAAGGATTTTTTGCCCAACTTTCCCTAAGTGGCAGTTTTAAGTCTCTCTTGTGCCACTTGAGTGGCGCAAAGCAATTTCACCTATGCTGACATCTGACTTTCAGCATATTCAGCTTTGAAAGAAGACAAGTGAGAGATTATATGATAGATATATATAAAAGAGTGAATAGGTTAGAGCAGAGGCTCTCAACCTTTCCAGACTACTGTACCCCTTTCAGGAGTCTGATTTGTCTCACATACCTCAAAGTTACACCTCAGTTAAAAACTACTTGCTTACAAAATCAGACATAAAAATACAAAATGTCACAACCCACAATTTCTGAAAAATTGCTTATTTTATCACTTTAACCATATAATTATGAACAAAGTGGAATAAAAATATTGTACTTGCATTTCAGTATATAGAGCAGTACAAACAAGTCATTGTCTGTATGAAATTTTAGTTTGTACTGACTTCACTAGTGCTTTTTATGTAGCCTGTTGTAAAACTAGGCAAACATCTAGATGAGTTGATGTACCCCCTGGAAGACCCCTGTGTACCCAGGGCTACGTGTGTCCCTGTTTTAGAACCACTGGTTTAGAGAAGGTATATCAGGAGCTCCTGTTTACCCTCCCTCATAACAACAGAACAGAAAAAAACCAATGAAACAAAGAGAACAAATTTAGAGATGAAAAAACAACTTTTTTTCATACATAATTAATACTTATCCCCCAGGCTACTTAGATCAAGAGTTTAGCTACTCTCAAATTTGGAGGATTATTATTTCATTTCATTTCTAGCGACACACAAAGGTGCGCTGAGCACCTTCATAAACAGAAAAGACATGATCCCTGCCTTGAGGCTCTCACAAACGTATAAGAGATCCAACATAAGGAAAAGGTCTGACAAGGCAGTGAGGCAAGGGAATAATGGTGAGTAATATCAGTAACACCACACGGTTACTCAGCAAAGGCACAAGCACAGCACCATGAAGTTATAAAGGGGTTTTGCCCTTAATAAGACTATCCACTGTGCATCAGATAGCATAAAATTATATTAAGGATAAAAGCTCTCTTGTTTACTAAATGACTGGAATTAGAAAGAAACTTCCACAAGTTATTCCATAATTGTCCATTTGGGGTTTTTTGTACCTCTGAAGTATCTGGTGTTGGCCAGTGTTGGAAATCATGAAGTGGACTAGCGGTACCATTCATCTCCTCTGGTGTGTCAATTCCTATATAATAGAAATTAGTTGTATCAGAAAACATTGTCATTCTCTGTCTAATAATAGACCATTTGGCCCAATATTAGTACAAGATTTATAAGTTGCTCTGTTCCTGCCACCCCATGTGCTTCTTATTTTCTTTTCATGTACATTAATTTCAGTTAACTTTTCTCATGCCACTTTAATGCAGGGATTCATATGGAAATGAACATCTGATTCATGGTATTTCTTGCCAGTTTTGTCTGAGCACTGAATTGTTAAACTGTTGTCAGTGTTTTTCTTGGCATAGCCTCGCCTCCTGTAGACCACGGTAGCTGGGAGAGTTACAGTCATAAACTTACCAGCTGTAGAATGTGAGCTAGCCTTTGTTTTAATCTGGAGAGCAATCAGCATTGCCTTTAGTGTCCAAAAATGTCTTAGGATACATGTGTAACGGTTTGGCTTTGTGTTTTATTATTATTTTTTTTTTATGAATAAATCATGGGAGAACTCCAGATAGAAACTGGCACAGAAAGGGAAATGATGCTCATGGCCAGTGGACTAACAACTGTTACATAATGTGCACAAGGGTTCTGAAAAGAATGCTGGGGAGCTAATACCAAAGAGTGCATGTCACAGGTAAAAGTGGGAGGTGTTCCTGCAAATCATTTTCCTCCCGCTTAAAACTGAAAAATGTCTTCCTGAGTGCTCTGCCAAGATGCTAGTCTTCCATGTTAGAGAGACAAGTTGGGTGAGGTAATATCTTTTCTTGATCCAGCTTCTGAGCCACACACAGCTCTTCTTTACATTGCAACATGTTGCAGATCTTTCCTTAAGCTGCCTCACCTGAGGCGACCGCCATGTTGCAGAATGTTACTCCTCAAAGTCATTTCTGTTTGCAGCCAAGCCTCTTCAGACCAACATTCACCCATTATTCCATGAACACCTACCTCCCACTGGTTTACATTTGTGCATTTATGTAGTTGCTACATGAAATAGCTCTGGGTGCATGGGTAACACAAATGTTTTCTGCCAAATAAATGTTTGACACAAATTAACTCTGATTTTTTTAAAAAATGTGGAATTTCAGACTGCAAACACATTTACTTTCACTCTCATTTTCTATTAGTGTAACTTTTTAGCTTAGTGCCATAGACTGGAACAAGATGTACTGTACTGTAATCATGGTGTTTCTTATAGCCAAACCTCATGGAAATCAGCTGAGTTGTGTGGAAGGTGGGAGAAATTGGGCTGCTGCGTGATACTCACGTTTCGAGCCCCAAATCTGTGAAGTCTGTACTCCACAAGTTTCCATGTGTTTTTGTTATGGGTTCCTCCTAGACAAAAATTTGTTCCAACCATTCTCCAGGAAAGAAGTAGAAAAGGTACTGAGCTCAGTCAATCAATGAAACCAGGGAAAGCCTGTAGCTTTGACAATGTATGACCAAAAAGACTACAACATATTAGCAAGAAAAAGCCAATGATGGGCTGTCTATCTTCATCTACTGTGTCATATAGGAGAATATGATATTCAAGATATTCTTAAGGTGATAGTTTTACTAAAGCAAGATAAAGGTCACTGTTCAGTAGCCAGCTATCACCCAATATCAGTCATCATAAGTTATAGCTACAAACTCCTGGAGAAAATGAACTTACAGACAGGGCCGGCTCTAACTTTTTTGCTGCCCCAAGCAGCAAAGCCGGACCCCCCCCCCCGAGCGCTGCGTGCCGCGCCACCCCACCCCCCCCGCTGAGCGCCGCGCTGCCAGAGCGCCATGCCGCCGGAGCGACCCCCCCACAGAATGCCGTACCCCGCTGCCCCCCGCCACCCCAAGATTGGCCGCCCCTTACCAGGTGCCGCCCCAAGCGTATGCTTGGTTGTCTGGTGCCTGGAGCTGGCCCTGCCTACAGAATATTACACCCATAACAGAACAACTTTTGAGAAATGATAAGATGGGTTTCCAAACAAATCAAAGCACCTGTGACCAAGTGTTAGCACTTACTAAGCACATTAAGAATGGATTTCAAGAGAAGAAAATGAGCTCCCTCTTTTTGACCTTACAGTAGCTTATGACACCATTTGGTACACTTGTCTGCTGTATGAAATGTCAAGGGTTCTTCCTAGATGGGTTGTCATGGCAACTGAGTTGATGTTCCAAGGTAGATTTTTTCAGGTGGCTATGGGACACAGCACCAGGAGATTCTAGAGAACGGATTCCCGCAAGGCATCAATTTTATTTAATATATCCACCAATGGCCTATCAAACATGGTTCATGTACACTGATATCATCTGCTTGGATTCAAGGGACCAGGACTTCCAAAGAATTGAAGAGAACCTGAACAGTGATATGGCTGCCTTATGTAGGTGACTATGGCAAGAATTGGAGACCGAAACCAAGTATATTAAAGACTGTCAACCTGCTTCCACTTACACCAGGCTCAAAGCCAACTTGAGCTTAACTTTTTTTTGAACGGTCAGCGGTTGACATGTGATTCAGAACCAGTGTCAAACTATAACTAGGGGTCATCCTAGATTTCACTCTTCCATACGAATAGCTCAAAAGAAACTAGCCCCTGAACAAACTGGTAGGGTCTACCTGGGGAGCCAGTGCACAGACAGTGTGGAGTTTGGGGCTTGCTTTCTGCTACTCAGTTTGCAAATACTGCACCCTAGTTGGGTCAAATTCTGCCCACACTAGACAAGTAGACATACAGCTTACTCAGACAATTAGAATTCTCACAGTCACATTGAAGCCAACAAAACTTGGCTAACCAATATTCTTCCACCTAACATCTGGTGTCAAAATGAAGCCAACAAGCTGAAGTAAAGGTACAGAAAACGCTACCATTCAGGAATATATGGGATGCACCTGGCTGATAACTGCCTAGTAGAAATCGAATCTGGACAGTGCTGCACACTTTCCATCCAGGGGATAACATCGTCAGCTCACAGTGGTGGACAGAAGTACCAGGAACTCCTACATCATCATCAGGCTGGATGAATGGCTACCTGGCTTAGGCTGGCTCCAAAGCAACATGGGAGCCCAAACAGGTTCAGGTATGGTGCGGTTCGCTGCACCAAGACCAGCTATGTCTGCAGCATCCAGGACAGTCCACTGTGCATCTGTACAGAATGGCTGTTGTTTTTGTGTTGGGCTCCCAGGAGGACTGTTTGAGCTGAACACTGCTGATTCAGAGGTCATTGATTGGCTCAAGACCATTTAGCTGGGTTTTTTATGTTTTAAATCTTACGTTGCCCACACACAAACATATACACTTCATGACAGATAACAAAGAAGTTATTGCATTATCAGCATTATCATCCATGCTGTCCCAGTTTGCAAAGTGAACCAACCCTCTGGGTTTTCTGGGGAAGCTGAGGATGAGTGGGAATCATGTAATGGGTGAAGAATATGAGGGAATTAGGTCTCAATTTGGGGCAACTGGGCACCTAAGTGAATGCTCCTATCTTTGGCTCATTTTATGGTACTTGTAACATCTATGGATTAGTGGATTCCACGCACCTATTTTGTGAGGGAGGAAATTCCTGCATATTCTGGAATGATATGATGGACACGGCAGGCTGAAACTCTGTGTTTACTGGTCCCTACATAGGTTTCTTCTGAGTACTGGCTGTCAGTACCACATAGATTCAAGAATTAATGTGATGAGACTATGCAGGATTTTATATTGAGGTATGAACCAAACCTTAATTACGACCATTTTTGATACAAGCTAATTAATATTTTTGGTGAAATTCATACTTATGTGGAAAGCAGGTGTATAAGTGAGAAACAGGAGATACCCGCCACCAAAATCAACATAGAAGATTCTAGTCCAAATACACCTATAATTGAACTGTCCTCAGCTATCCCCTGTTTACTTCAGCTCTGCCTCCACCCAAGAACTCATCACTTTGGTCTGAAATAAATTGCACCTCAAATTGGTGGGCCATTTCAACAGCTTTCTTGGGACTGGCATGCACAAGACCATGGTGAGAATGTACCCGCTTCCTCCTTGGCTTATATCATCTATTCACCCTGCATATTTGGAGCTGTGGAACACAAATAGAGGTGGCATTATGTGGTACTTCCAGGATTCAAACTGTAGCACACAAGGATGATCTGCATGATATCCACTAATTTCCCCATTAAATTTCATCAATTTTGTGCCCTGCCCTGGACACCTCAGAATTTGTATCTTTTATCAGAATATCAATAAATCTTAAGAAATAGTGGGGGTGTTTAAAAAATTGACATAAACCAGCTTTTCATATGCAACACAGACCCATAAATTTCTCTGTGTTGGATGTTTGATGTCTTTAATGAGGCACTGAAAACCTGACATGTGCATTAGTTTTCAATAGAGGTAGTCTCTCTGTATAATAATGTTTGGAAAGCAAACGTTGGGTTAATATGTGGTTAAACACTTTGCAATACAGAAAATGTTTTTCCTTGCAAGATAGCTGTCCTGTGAAAGTGAAGTGTACTTTTGGTTTTAGAATCCATGCAGACATCGTTTGTAAGTGATTATTAAGATTTTACAGATACTTCAGGAACGCTTTTAACTTGTGGGTTGGCTAGTCCAGTATGTGCCAAATGTTTTTATAAGTAGTTTTCTGTGCATTTTTACTTCCCTCTTTCTCCCACTGTTTTACTTTAAGTGACCAAAATTCTCCCAAATTGCAACTTCAGCTATTTTTATAAAAACAGGTATTGTGGTATTGGTACACTGAAAGGATGTTCACATTAAAGGAATGCAGGGTTTGCGTGATAGCACGTAATACTGTGGGTTGAGAGTGGAACAGTAATTTTGCCTTTTAGTTTTGTAACATTGTTCATTCTCTCTCTCTCTCTCTCTCTGTGTGTGTGTGTGTGTGTGTGTGTGTGTGTGTGTGTGTGTTGGGGGAGGGGAATGGATTACAGGCAGACCTACCACTGCCTTATACACAGTGAGGAAGATGGGAGGGTTTGCTGTGGTGACCATATCTAGCACATCATGCTAGCCAATACCAGCATTACTGTAGACCTTGGGCATGCAGTGATTGGTGGGATTCTGGCTGTAGGTCCAGATTAGATCCTCAAGTCAAGACAAGATCTGCTCCTAACTCAAAGGAGAGCAATGGTGGCTGTACATTGACTTTATACTCCCCTAATCGTGAAGCAGTTTGACACTCTATTCAAGTTAAAGCGGGTTTAGGCTTTCCTTAATTTGTGCCCATCTGCAGTAGTCTCCAAAAGGCCATTCTGACAGTGAGGATTACCAAATCAGACAGGCACACAAGCCACATCCCTGATAGCATCCCCAACACACCCCTAGCAGAGGGGTGCAGAGCTAGCTATACTGGTCATAGACCATCAGGGGAATCCTTGCACAGCTGGTTAAATCGACTTTGTTGTTGTTTTATGCTGGTGTCAAGTGCAAAGCAGCCTGCAGGAAGGTGTCAACATCTGGTCCCATTTTTTTTATTGTTTAAATCTTGTTTCTTATTGAATAACCCAGTTTTTCATTGCTGGCACCTGGTGAGTCCTCAGAAATCCATTTGGGTACTACTGGGAACTTTTCTATTGCCACAGTCATGTGTTACATAAAATTGCATAAGAAAAAAAGAACAGGCAGAAATGCCTGTCTGTAGGAATTACCTTAGAATCATCTTCAGGATCATTACACATATTGAATCTATTTCCCCATGTTAAGTAACCTCATGCCTTGCTGTCAACTGTCTAAAATGGGCCATCTTGATTATCACTACAAAAGTTTTTTTTCTCCTGCTGATAATAGCTCATCTTAATTAATTAGCCTCTTACAGTTGGTATGGCTACTTCCACTTTTTCATGTTCTCTGTATGTATATATATCTTCTTAGTATGTTCCATTCTATGCAACTGATGAAGTGGGCTGTAGCCCACGAAAGCTTATGCTCAAATAAATTCCTTAGTCTCTAAGGTGCCACAAGTACTCCTGTTATATCTTCAGGAAGGATATTCAAGAGTGTTCTTGGATCTGATGGATAAGTTTCATCCTGTCCTTTTAAAAAAAAAAAAAAAAAAAAGCACCATATAAGAGCTAGGTATTATTATTATTATTTACTATTTGTTGTATACATTCTCAATCTTTTTGTAGATTCACACACTTCCATTGTATATTTCAGCAGCAGTTTCTGTATTGTATATCCAAGGTTTGTTTATTTCTAATGTGTTTCAGGAGGATTTTTTAAATATCATGAATCAAGAAATAACACTGTATTTTAAAATGTATATTTATTGCTATATTTTGTTTTGGTACATAAAAATCTTATGATTTTCCACTGATCTGGGTGTTCAAAGATAGGTTTCCATTGCACATTTTTGTGGTTCTGTTTCATCAATAGATGCATGTCATCATTCCAGGCTGACCCAGTGACCTATGCTTGCAGGCGGGTATGGTGTTGCGGGTGAACCCTTACTTGACTTTTCCCTCACCCAGCGTTATCAACATGTCCAGACAGACCTCTTCATGCTAAAGAGCACCCCTTTTTGGAGGGCCTCATTTATTAACAGAATAGTCAATGTAGAAATCAACAAAACTTTCATTCCAACATCTTAGCTGGGTGAGCAGGTTGTTCTTGGTCCATCTTTCCCGCACTTGAGTCTTGTGCTCTCAGCTTTCCAAGCTCTTCCCCGTGCGTTCTCTGTTCCAGTATTTGTCCCTGGTGTTAGGCATCTTGTACCTACCAGAGTAAGATCCTTCTCTGGAGTCAGGGATCAGGGAGGTTTATCCACTCTGACTCTTTTCCAGAAACTACGGGTCATCCTTGCCAGGTGAGGCCTCCAGCCAGCATCAGGGAGACCCTTGGCTGATACTAGACCCTCTTGGATGCCTGCTGACTGCAGCCCGCTATCTATGAAGCTCCCATCTCTAGGAGCACATCTTCCAGGCTCCCCATTCTGGTGGATTCCCCCGAGACCTCATACGCTTGGCTTCCTGCTCAGGCCTCTGACTCAGACCTCTCTTGGGAGCTCTTCTCCACAGGAGCTTTCTGTCTCTCCTCAAACTAAGCTTATGTAATCTTTATTTGCAGTCTTCATAAGGTAGTCAGTCACAGGCAGACTGGGCTCTAACTCCCCATAAAGTGCAGCTGCCCGGAGATAGTGCCTTATAGGGCATTACTTATAAGATATTACTTATATCAGGTGCATTTACACTAAAGTAGTCTATTACTTTAGTTAAAGGTGATGTGTTCAGCTCTTCAGGAATACAAATGATTAAATGTCATATTTGTAAGTATTGATCAGAAAATAATTTTCCCTATGGAAAATTTCAACAAAAGTAGCTATTTTTTGCCAAAACGGCTGACAACTAAATGTCTACAGTTTTATGATTAAAAAAAAAATTAAGGAAAAATGTTAAGCAAAAACTTTCCACAAACTAGTTAGTGACAAATGCAAATTTTTATGGGGGGGGGGGGGGAGAATTTTCAAAGGAAAACTTTCAGCCTAGTCTAATATTTATAAAACAGTTGATCAGGAAAAGAAATTCAGATCCTGAGTTACTGAAAATATTAATTTAAAATGGAATTATTTCTATCCGCTATAAAATTAATCCTGCCTACCTTCCGTTTCTTTTATATATATAAAATTCCTTTTTGATTATGGGCAAGGCACTTTTAAGCCAAACTTTTCACTGCTGGTCACTAAAAAACTGTGTTAAAAGAACATTATTAAGGTTGCAACATCAAGCACGCAAAAGTTAGGAAATAGCAGAATTAAGGTGCATGTGCAAATTTTGATCATTGTGTGTATGGTTTATGATACAGTCTTTAATTACATGATCACAGACTCTTCCCCCCCTCCCCCCACAAGATCTCTGCCTCAGTCAGAGCTATATTTCAGTGTGTGGTCCCAAATCTTATTTAGTGTACGTTGTTCAAAGTCTGCTGTGAAGACAGAATTAATAATTTCCTCATGGGCTTTTCAATGACACTCATCACTGTAGTATCTGAGGGTCTCCCAAACATTAATGAAATT
This sequence comes from Trachemys scripta elegans, assembly GCF_013100865.1. Taxonomy (NCBI): domain Eukaryota; kingdom Metazoa; phylum Chordata; order Testudines; family Emydidae; genus Trachemys; species Trachemys scripta. The sequence goes on from NC_048299.1 coordinate 195,655,457, forward strand.
TTCACAATACCCCTGTGAGGTGAGGGTGGTATTTTACTGATGGGGAAAGTGAGGAATAGAGAGATTAAGGTCAAAAATATCATCCACTAATTTTAGCCCAATCTGAGATGTTTAGGACCTGATTTTTCATGTAGCACTCTGTATGTTTAAAGCACAGCTTGCATTGACTTCAGTTGCAGCTGTGAGTGCTCAACACTTCTGCAAATCGGATCTCAGGATATCAAGTTAGGTACTCAGAAAATAAAGAACTGGCAATTAGTGACCACCAGTGAAAAGTTTGGCTTAAAGTGCCTTGCCCATAATCACAAAGGAATTCTGTGCAAAAGCAAGAATAGAATCCACTTCCACAGGGCACCATTCAACTGATGATCAATAAGATCATCCTCTCTCTTCCTGCAAGCCCCTGCTTCATTCATTACATACCTTCCAACTTCTGCATCAAATGAAGCAGGGGTTCTCCAAACAGCCTCTTTCACTACACAACCCTGATTCATCTTCAGAGCAGGACTACTCTTCGCACTGAAAAAATAATTTTTTTTATCATATAATTAAAGACTTTATTGCAATGCATATGCAAAAGCAGACTTAATTCTGGCATTTCCTAACTTCTGAGTGCTTGACTTTGCAACCTTAATAATGTTCTTTTATCATATTTTTCTATGTAACTTCTTAGGTTTTTAACAAAACAAACAAACAAACAAAAAACCCCAGAAATTGCATTATGTAGCATCATATTGATACTCACATAGTTGTTGAAGCCTTGAAATCTACCACACAGACCTCTGCCACTTAAACTAACAGAATAACTGGTAGCAGTAATAGGTTGTCATCTTCTATGTGGACCAGCACAAGAGAGTTTGCTTTGCCAGTGGGTTTCACAAATATTTGCTGACAACATCAGGAATAGTGAGACACAGAAATCCTCCATTCCAGGCTCTGGAGGGATTCTTCTGCCCATTTCCCATGCCATCTCATGTGTCCTGGTCTTGCCTTTTTCCCCATTCCTTGCTTCTGATCCTAGCCAATCCCAGTCTCCTTGCCCAGCCAGTCCTAGTTTCCCTCTCCCCCTCCCTGCCAGCATCCTGTCCGAGTTTTTGCCTCCCGTTTCCTGCCCTCTTCTCCAGGCTTTTTACCCATCCACCCCTCTCCCCACAGGTACGGGTCTTATTCTCTCTGCATTCAAATCAGACAGCTACCGCCAGGGCTGGTTCTAGGTTTTTTGCCGCCGCAAGCAAAAAGATGTTTGGCTGCCCCCAGCCCAGCCCTGGGCTCCCCGCCCCCACCAGTGCCCTCCCTCACCCGCACCCCCCTGCCGCCCCAGCTCTGGGCTCCCCCCCCCACGTGACCTCCTCATTTGCCACAGCAATCCCTGTTTACACTTGCAGTGGGGATCAAACCGTTTCTCCTATTTTTATTTCACTTTAGTATAAATCTCGCCCCTCCCTCCCCCCGCAACCCCATCTTTAGTGCTCCAAATGTTAAGAGGGTTCAGGCAGAGGAGTGGGTGTGGGGATGCTTGGGGGCTCTACACTGGCAGAGAAGCGGGGTGTGATGTACTTGCAGAGGAGGGTGGAGGAGGAGAGGGGGTATCAGGATGGTTGTGGGAGAAGAGGTGCAGGGGAAGCGGGGAGGTGCGGGAGGAGAGGGCTGGGGGAGGAGTACAAGGGGAGAGATGCGGGTAAAGGGAGAGTACAAGGGGAAGGGGTGTGGTGAAGGAGCGATGGGGGGAGGTACAAGTGAAGAGGCTGTGAGCGGGATGGGGGGTGCAAGAGCTGAGAGGGGCAGGCGCTGACAGCTGCTTCCCCAGCCCCGTGCAGGCAGTGCGGAGAGGATGGACACTGACCACCAGGTGCCCAAGCCGCAGGGGTCCCCCGGTGGGGCAGTATCCCCTGCTGCCCCGCTCGGAGCCGGGCTCTGCCTCTCCCCGCCTCTGGCAATCTGGGGGCCCGGGGCAAGCAGCGTGGGGCTGAGGCAGGGGAGGTGCGTGGCGGGCTGGATCTGGGGGCAGGAGGGGGCAGCTCCCTGGCAGCTCGGGCTGCACAGCCACTCACCCCATCAGGCGGGAGCCGGGATCCGCACCCTCTGCCCAGCCCAGCGGCGCCCTGCACAGCCCACTCGGGTGGGGAAACGCTGCGCTGCCCTGGGGAGACTCAGAGCAGCAGCAGTGGCGGCAGCAGGACCCCTCCTCCCTCCCTGCATCCGGGACCCTGCTTCCCTCCCTCCCCAGCTCCTCACACACTCCAGGAGCCCCTCTCGCTGCCGCAGCTCGGACTCGGCGTCAGGGGACGATGCTCTGGCTCTCCAGCAGCAGGGCTCTGGCTAGGGCCGGCTCCTGGCTTTTTGCCACCCCAAGCAAAAAAAAAAAAGGTGGGGGGGGTGTGGAGAGCTGTCTCTTGGAAAGTGCTGCCTCAAGCACATGCTTGGAGCGCTGGTGCCTAGAGCCGGCCCTGGCTTCCGCCTGCCTGGGATCAGCACAGATGTGTCATTGAATGCTCAGGAGAAACTGTCTGCTCTCTCTGCAGCAACCCATACCTGCAGTTGCCGGGAAAGTCCTGCTCAGCCCTGGGATGAAGCATGCCCAATGCTCATGAAACGTTCAGGGAATTTTGCTGCTAACCTCTAAGAAGTCTCTATCTAGCATGTGCAAATTGCAATAACTTGGCTAAATTTGGGCAGATTTCATTGGGAGTGGCAAAATGCACATTCCTGATACACAAGCCACCATGCTGCCAAATGCCAAGTACCTGCTCCACATCATGGGGGCCCTAGAGCTTTTCAAATAAAAGATCTCTGAATTTTTTTAACTTGGGCAAAAAACAATGTTTTTTCCTTAGTCTCATTCTCAGAAATGGCTGAACCATTTTCACTAGAATGTCAAATAAATAAATAAATAGTCTAAGGCAGACACCCAGCATGGAAAATTTCACCTTCAAATGGCTAAAGTATGGCAAAGTTATAAGCACCCCAATTCTGGGTCTTATAGTGGAAAGTTTCTGGCAACTTTAATAACAGATGGTGCAATGTGTTTGTCTGTGTGTGTATCGTGCTTTGTTCATTTCAAGCAAGAAATAATTCATTTTAATTGGAGAGAAAGAACTGTCCTGGAAAGCTAAACCTGTAATTTTATTGCCACTGATTTGTAAATCATAATATGAATATAACAAATAGAAACTATGTTGATTTAGTTTCTTATGGGTATTTAATTTGTGTTTAAATAATAGGGAGTACATCTAAGCTTACATACATGTTGCCAACAGTGAGCTAATGCCCAGACCCACCAATTTAATTCCACACACTGGAATCCTGTTAAATCGATCTAATAATTTAATCTGTTTATGCCGCATGTTACAAGTGGCTTTAGCAAACAGACGTTTCCTTTTTTCACATAACTATCAAAATCACCTGTCTTAAAAATTCTCTTTTGAAGTTTAAAATCTAAAAAAGTTGAAATCCCTGTGTTATAGTTTCAAAAATCCCATGCACCCTTTCAAACACACATACATAATCTGTTTATTTTAAACTGAGCATATTTTATCTCATTTAAGTTATATTTACACGGCATCTGGGAACAAGCCTCCCACCCCTGGGCCCACACTAGTGGGGGTTGTGCTGGCATGCTAAAAATGGTGGTATAGACGTTCTGGCTTGGGCTGTCAGCCTGGTGGGAGGAGGAGGGCTTTAGAGTCTGAGCAGCAGCCCGAGTTGCAACGTCAAAGCAATTTCTACACAGCTATTTTCAGGCAAGCCCTTAGAGACAATAGATATAGAAGCTCCTGGTGTCATTCTAAAAACAGCACTTTTCAAAGTATGGCTGCAGTTTAAGGGCCAAATTCTCACTTTCATACCTTAAGGGGCAAATGCAGCCCCTTCACATCCACAGCTGCCCAGAGCCTTAGTGCATAGGAATTGGTATCGTTTCACTGCATGGGGCCAGGGACAAAGGCATGTATGGCTCCTCCACTCCCTAGCTACAGGGGTACTGCATAAGGGCCCCACATCTCTGTATTGCACCTCAGCTTGGGAAAGGATTTCTCACTCATGCATCTTCCCAATGTCTTCCTGACTTTTTTCACTGGGTGTTTGGATCTGGATTTTGACTTATGGGTTCTACCCTGCTCCACAAAATCAATACGATGTCTGTAGGATTGCATGCTAGAAGCAATAGTTATTAGATTGCAGGACACCTAAAATAGAAAATGTAATTTGGATATTATTTTTCTTATTTGTGTTGTAGTAACACCTAGGAGCCCCAGTAAACCAAGAACATCTTTTGCTAGACGCTGTACAAATACAGAACAAAAAGATGATCCATGCACAAAAAGTTTATAATCTAAGTATAACACTAGATACACCAGGTGGATTCAGATGGACAGATGAGGAAAACTCTGTTTTGGAATCATGTTGATGTGATAGTGACATAAGTTTCACATATGGATGTGAAAGTCATAGCATGTCTTTTTTTGTCCCCCAGAATAAAAAAGCAGCTATGGCAACCCTAACATAGTTATTCGTGTCTTCAAAAATGTGCAGTCAATTCTATATGGTCAACTAATGTTTCACATCCCTAACTTATTTTTTGGCCCTCCTACTGAGCAACCTTTTAAGTGGTCTAGCCCATTTTTCTTTAAATATTGAAAAAAATCTTTCAAGTTTATGCTGATTACCTCAAATTTCACCCCAGACATGTTTATGGCTTTGTTATAAACTCCTGAAAATAGTCTGTGTTAATAGAAAAATTAGCCTTTAAAGGCAAACTCTTGAGTTTAGCTAAATGAATGGTGCCATGCTAACTAGGGATCAAGGTCTTTGCCAATTCGTTGTCCAATGATTCTTGCCCGGGGGGGAAGTTGATTCTTAGGGACATACGCTGTATATGCTTTCGTGTTCTGGTTTTAAACTTCAACGAGGCTCTTTTGGGAATGGAGAACACAATGCATAGACTGTTAGCAAAATATGGCCATGTGTGAATGGAGTCCTTAAGGAGTGTAGAAAAACTGCAGTCAATCTATAAATCCTTTCCATTCTTTTTGTTGTGCAGGTGGCCCCAAGTATTACAGTATGGGCTTTGGTGTCCTAGTCTTAACTCCTGTTTTAAATCCCATTTCTCATAATATCACATTTCATTTTGCATTTTGTAAAATACTACAGGCACTTGATTTTGTTTAGTAAAAGGAACTGTGAGCAACAGCACACAAAACTTTGTCACAACAGACTTTCATGTTTGTTTTCTGGAATGTGATTTGCAGAGGAGATAGGGCCAGGATTCATAGAGGTATATACTCCTGAGAACTACTGGCATGTTAAAATCACCTTTTTAATCTATCCTAGTGTAGTTGATTGGATCCAATGGAATTGAATTTTAGCCTCAATAAGACACATTTTGTAGTGGCTTTATTTCTAGAAAAGTCTCACTAAGTGTGCATTGAAATGGTCCATTCACAGAATTATTTCACGGGAACAGATCAGATCCATTTTAACAGTGAATCTTGCAAATCTGATGTTATGTGTGTCCAGTTAATCTCTATCAAGAAATTTACTTCTTAACATCTATAAAGCCTTCACTTCCTGTGGTGCTGAACATATTATCTTACATCATGATATACCATTCAGTTCTATAGCATTGAAACAGCAGCACAGGAAATATTCCAGTGCTGTACTAATAAAGAGGCTAATTTAATCTGTTGACTGTCTTGCAAGCCTTTCTTGGACACTTCAGCCTTTTTTCTCTGCTATAGTACCGCTTGAAAGCATTGGCCAAAACAGTTTCAAGATACTCAGCTGTCATGGAATGCATGCTTGCAGTGTTGTTGTAGCCATGTTGGTCCCAGGGTATAAGAAAGACAAAGTGGGTGAGATACTCTCCTGCTGGACCAACTTCTATTGGTGAAAGAGATAAGCTTTCTTCTCTGTGATACTTGGAAGTTTGTCTCTTTCACCAACAGAAGTTGGTCCAATAAGAGATATTATCTCACCCATTTTGTGTGTCTGATATAATGCATGATCACTCCAGTTTAATATTGCAAAAGTGTAATAGCCGAGAGATTCACAAGTCAGGAAAATTGAAATAATTTACAAAGGTTCTATTTTCTTTTCTTTTTCTTTTGCAAATAAGTCCTCAAGTCTTCATGAACTTTCTCTGGAAGGTACATAATCAGTTGGGTTCAAGTCTATTTGAATCCAGAGATAAAGAACGGACTTAAGGCTTGAGGGGATGACTACCCTGCAGCTGGGAAGTATGACTCTCAGCTTGTGTAGATGGACTCATGCTACCCCAAGCCACCTCCAGTGGCACAACATCCACACTGCTATTTTAGCACACTAGCTCGAGCAGCATATTGCACTATGTGTAGTCGTTCCCATCACACCTGTGAAAAGTGGGTGTTAAAAGCTAACAATCTTAATTCTTAGCACTTTGTATCTGATTTGCACAAACAAGGTGTGAGGCAGTGAAAATTCAGGTCCAATTTGAGTTTTGCCTAAATTAAAAACTGTAGGATTTGACCCTGTGTGTGTGCATTAATGGGCAAGAGTCCTATAGGCAATTATGTATTTCTTTTTCTATGTAAAGCAGTGATTCCTAGCAGTGATGCTAGAGGTATTTTGATGACTCCAAAAATACTGGACTGATACCCATTACCAGTTGCACCTTAGCAAAGATTTCTTCTCCTGCTAGGATATAGACACAGAAAGACAGAGATAATAATTTTTAATAGACCCTAAAAAATGCATCCGGTTTTGTTTTATTTTTATTTTTTTTAAACTCGTACAGTTCAGGCACTGAGCTGGTAATCTAGCCTACTCATCTGTACCCTGTGTGTTCCCAGAATCCATTGCAGTCATTAACCCTGCAAATAGTTCTAGACGTGTATCCTTTTAAAAAGTCACTTAATCTCAAAACTGTCTTTTTGAAATGTGCTAACTTAATGCTTCAGGTATCAGAGGGGTAGCCGTGTTAGTCTGAATCTGTAAAAAGCAACAGAGGGTCCTGTGGCACCTTTGAGACTAACAGAAGTATTGGGAGCATAAGCTTTCGTGGGTAAGAACCTCACTTCTTCAGATGCAAGTAATGGGAATCTCCAGAGGCAGGTATAAATCAGTATGGAGATAACAGGTTAGTTCATTCAGGGAGGGTGAGGTGCTCTGCTAGCAGTTGAGGTGTGAACACCAAGGGAGGAGAAACTGCTTCTGTAATCATTTGCAAATTTGACACCATCAGATCAGGATTAAACAAAGACTGTGAATGGCTATCCAACTACAGAAGCAGTTTCTCCTCCCTTGGTGTTCACACCTCAACTGCTAGCAGAGCACCTCACCCTCCCTGATTGAACTAACCTCATTATCTCCATACTGATTTATACCTGCCTCTGGAGATTTCCATTATGTGCATTTGAAGAAGTGAGGGTCTTACCCACGAAAGCTTATGCTCCCAGTACTTCTGTTAGTCTCAAAGGTGCCACAGGACCCTCTGTTGCTTTTAACTTAATGCTTGGCAGCCTTACACTGTACACTTTGAAATAATTAAGCTTGTATCCTGTTAGTACTGTAGTTAAAAAGTGTAGGAAGTCAATGCAGCAGCTTAAATAAACCAGTCATTGTGTCAACTAAATGCAAGTCTCATTTTGTTAACAGAATTTAATCACATTCAGATGCAGCATCCAAACCCATAGAGGTAATAGTCCCCAGACAAAACAGTTTAAATCTGCATGGTGCAATGTATTGTGTACTTTCCATTAAATTCACTGAGCTATCCAAGTATTTAGGAACAGGGAGTGGGAGTCCTAAGGAAAGACATGGCACTTTCTCTCTAATTAGTTCTTAAGGGTTAAACTGTTGCTTTTGTGATAAGTAGTAAAAGGAAAATGACATACAGCTTGTATGTATTCCTGAATACTGTATGCATCATGGGGTCTCCAATAGATATACAATTTTATAGCTCATTAAAGTTTCACAATAGAGGCCAAAAAAAAAAAAAAAAAGATTAAGTGGTATTTAAAGGATCTGGCTAAAGAAAACAAATATAATATTTTATTTTTCATATCTTTTTAAAGTAAATGTAGCACTCCTGAAAGATAGAGAGAATGAAATTCAGTTTTCATAGTATTGGTATATCTTTGGGCTGCAGCCTTTTCAGTACAGCCCACCTATGTCTCAGTGGTGATTAAGGGATAAGAGTGGGTGGGAATGTAATTCTACCTCCATGACCATGCAGTAGCGTTTCTCCCTGCTAGGAATACCACCCAGGGTGATGATTGGGACTGTGTTTGTACACATCTGTCCTCTTGGAATTGGACTCAGATTTATGGAGAGCCGTCCGATTTTAATGTTGATTCTAGGGCAGTTTACTCTCTCCACTAAATAACTTTAGGATCTACAAAATGACTTTTGATCAGCCAAACAATGTGCTGGAATGTTTGCACAAGAACACGCTATTAGGAATGAATCACTTATACTGTAGTTACATGGCACCAAGCATTCTGTCACAGCTGTACAAACTACTCACTCTTTTCACTCTGGGAGGCGTACTCTCCTTCTCTTTTAAAAGAATGGTGTCCAGTTACCTTAATATTTCAAGCCAATGCAGAATTTGAACTAACAAATGTTTCCTTTGTTTTTTTCAATCCAAACAGTGTGAAGGGAGCCGATGCTGGCAACGTGATCAGAGTATTTGTACCAGATATCGGGATGTTCATTGCTAGCTTGACCATATGGCTTGTCTGCAGGAACCTTGTGCTGAAGCCAGTGACAGAGGATGCAGCACAGTACAACACACAATTTGAAAATGAAGAAATGGTATTAGATGCACATTTATACCTGTATAATGTTTATTATTATTTTATTATTATTTATTATGTATTTATATTCTAGTACAATAGTACCTAGGAGCCTTAGTCATGAATCCCGTTGTGCTTGCTGTCCCTAATCCCATAGGGTTGGATATCAATACCCTTTCACACACTGAATTGTATCTTACTCTGTGAGCAATCTCGCTGATTTTATTTTACTGCCCGGCATGGAGTAAAACCCCGTTCAGCATGAGGAAGGGTATCAGAATTTGGTGTTTAACCACCAAGAATCTCTCATGTGGTGTGTTTAACTTAATTCAGGAGTGATGGGGTGAAATGTGACCTTAACAACGTCTGATTATGAAAAAATCTCAATTTTATCAGATCTTTTTATCTATAAATTTTATTTCAGAAGGTAGATGTTATCATTGTTTTTTACACCACTTACATCATGTAATTCCATGCCCTGAAAACAGAGAGAGCACTGAGAGAACATGGGAATTGTTCTGTGTAAATGACTATCTGCCAATACACTGAACAAAAAGACAGTCCCCATTCCAAAGAGTTTATAATGTAAATATAAGACAAGAGTAAGAGACAACATATGGAGACAGACAGATGGGGAATATAAGGAAATAACTGGACAGTATTGGTCAGTGGAACTTTTAGTTAATACTGTGTTTTGGGGGCCTTGTCTGAGCTAAATTTGGAAAATATCTCACAAGTGTATTTAAAAGTGACCTTGGTTTCAGAAAACAAAAATGAATGTTGTTAAGGAGAAAAACATACCAAAATCATTATCCTAAGGAAGCAAAACGGAAAATTAAAAATTTAATAATTAGAGATTGACCAAAGATGCAAACATTGTATTAGGGTCTGAATTATTCAAATGTCCAGGGTCTTCAGATCCAAGGTTTTGATTCAGCCCATTATGGTGACAAACCAGCCAGACATTTGGATCTATTTCTTTTCCAAAGTTTGAGGGTACTCAGAACTGGGGGTTTTGTTCAGAGTCACTACTAGGTATTTTGCAAAATTGCTTGAGATTGCAACTTTTGTCTGTATTTCCCAAAGCCTAATATTCACGACCAGCAATATATGAAAGGGAAGATACCTCATGCACCATGCTTTTTGGAAAGAGATTGTTAAATCTATGAATAATTTTGTTGCCTTTGCCTACTTTGGGTACATAGTGGTGTCATGGGAGCAGAGGGTGGCAGAAAAGATTAAAGTAGAAAATTCCCCTAAAGCTAGAGAAATAAATTGACAACAAAATAAAGAAATCCATTTGGTCACAATAGGGATTGGCCCAAACCACATAATGGTGTCTCATGTAAATCCCAAAGTGATTTTTTAAGGACAAAATGTCAAGCTGGTTTAAATGCTTTGAATCTCATTTTTCTATCCTTTTTTGGTTTAAGTGAGAGCCCTAACATCACTTTAATTTTGTTTTTCTTTATAGTTTATTGTAAAGATATTTTTCAGAGAGGTTTATTACAACTCAGTAATTTCATATAGAAAAGGCACTTGGAGGTGATCTACCTCATTGTGGGCTAAAGGCTGGGGATCAGCCACACATTCAGGTGCAGCTCTGGAGAGGAAGAAAATGAAAAGGCTCCTGTATTGTCACGTTTGCATTGCCTGTATTTTGGGGCCACCAGAAGCCGGTCCAGTTCCTGTTGCACGTTAGATCAACTACTTTAGACCCACTGCCTGTGGTTCTCATAGGCTGTTCTGGCAGCCAGGGATCAACTGAAGGTTGCAGCTCCTGGCCACATACACTTCTTCTGGCTGTGCCCTGATATCTTAACCAGGCTAGGCAGGCTCTTCTGAATACCCTGGAAGCTGGTTAAAACGAGCTTTAAGTCGGCTTTTTGCTTGAGTGGTGCAAAAAAGCCATAGCAGAGGCTAAAATCTGCTGCTATATCTGCAATGGGAGATGTTCCAAGTGGTGTGAAGAGTGGCACCATGAACATGACTGATAAGCAAGCTGTGTTCTGTCCGTCTCTCTTAAAATAAAGTTATATGTTACTGAAGCAGGCTCTGGACGACAGCTTTAAAGTTATCCATCTTCTGTACAGAAAATGTTTGTCCAAGCATAAAATACGAGAAATCTGATTATAGAAGCACACTGGAAGAAGAAAAGGGCACATTCAGGTTCCTCTATCTGAATGGTGGTTTTACGAGACTCTGATTTGATGTCCATTTTTGATTAAGGCTAGAGTTGGGCCCCAGCCTGTAGTCTGGGTGAAGAGGAGGTAATCCAGAGGTAGAGGGTGTGGAAGGGCATATGGAGCTGAGTTATGGAATGCAGAGAAGGTTAAATGGTAACTAGTAAATACTGATTAAATAGAACAGAATTAGGTTTTAAATGGGATCTTTCATACATGGACTACCTCAAGGCAATCTTCCAACCAATTAGATATTAGGATTTTCTTTAAACACAGAGAGAGAGAGAGAGAGAGAGAGAGAGTTTATTTGGCTACATTTTTGTCATTACAGCAAAACTCAGCCAAGATTGTTTGTAATTTTATATATATTATAGATGATTTACGTATTATTACAAAGCACAGTGGCTATGTTTTTATGTACAAGTCAAAAAATTAGCCATATAAGTATTTTAAGGTGGGGGGAAAATTGTACATCAGTACTTTACACAGCACTGATTTCTTTTCACCATCAACTCATTTACAGCAGAATAACCTATATATTCTTAAAGTGAAGTAAAAAATTAGTGAATGATAAGTTAAACATTTTTTTAAAATATATCAACTTCAGCTGTCTGTAGGCGTTCTGCATAGAACATCCCGTAGTCATGTGTGCTACTTAAAAAGAGTGTTCATGAAATGCTACAGAAGCAGCTAAAAATATTGGGATTCTATACGTCACTGTGCTGGCTGCAGGGAGTCTGATGCACATATGGACTGTATCACTGAGTTTGTGGGGATTTTGAAAGATTCATAATTTTTTGCACATTGGCCCCATTTGCATTGATTTTAATCGATATTTTGGATTTATGCTTTGGGTTAGTGTGTTGAAACAGGAAACCTAAATAAATAAATACACCAGTTCTTCAGCACCGCACTGGCTTATAGATTACCATGTTTTAGGAAGCACACTGGACTGGGTCTTTAATTGGCTTAAATTGTTGTATTTCACCCTTCAAATAAAAGCATCTGAAAAAGTGATAAGTCTAGCACAGTGCCACAAAGCGAACAGTCTGGGGGTTTATTGTACCAGCAAGTGAAGCAAATTCCAGAGTTGAGGAACTTCTGCCAGGAGTCCCTGCCACCCATCTCCAGACATAACATTAAGGATGCATCGGCTGATGTCCCCAGCTACACAGTGCCTGAGGAGATAGGAAGCCTTTTAGATTACTAGGTTCCAAGCCATAGAGGACTTTATAAATCAAAAAGTCAACACCTTGAACTGCACCCTGAAGCAAATAGTATATCCTGCATCTTTACCTATTTAGAGCAGGCAGTCATTTACATAGAATAGGTCCCATGTACTCTCAGTGGTCTCTCTGTTTTTAGGGCATGGAATTACATGATGGTAAGCAGTGTAAAAAACCAAAGATAACACATCTACCCTCTGAAATAAAATGTACATATAAAAAGATTTGCTAAAATTAAGATATTTTTCATAATCAGATGTTGTTAAGGTCACACTTCATCCCGTTATTCCTGAATTATTTTAAACACACCAGATTCTTAGGGTGGTTAAGTTCCGAATTCTGATTAGTGTTTTATTCCACTGGCAGTAAATCTGTAAAATAAAATCAGCGAGACTGCTCACAGAGTAAGACACAATTCAGTGCGTGAAAGGGTATTGATATCCAACCCTAAGGGAGTAAGGATAGTAAAGATCAATGAAAATATGGAAATCCTGATTCATAATAGTGCATCCAACTTTCAGAGAAACAGACCTGCACCAGAACAAAAAAAGTATACAGTATTGTGGAGCGCTGGAAAGGGGGTGGGAGGCACTCAATTATTTGTAAGTAATGCTGCATAGAGTGTGGTTTTAATTAGCAGTGAGTCATGAAGTAGAAAGGTTTGCCAGATACCAGGCTGCAGTCCAACTCATTACCACTCCTAAATGGTTGCACACTTGGAGCAAATGTGTCTGCAGGCCTTTTTTATTAGGACTCAGAAAATCTAAAGCAGGTGAATTCAGCTGGAGAAGGGCCCAGACTGCAAACTCAGAGAAGCACAATGCCAGTCAAAAAATATAAAGTGCGGGGGGTGGGAGGAGGAAAGAAAAGAGAAATGTTAACTTCCCAGCTGTGTCTGAAAGTATAACCGTCACTGAAGCAGATGGTGATTTTATGTGCCAACATGCAGAGACAGTATATACAGTTTAATAGGTATGGGGGCGGGGGGAGTTGTTTTTCTTGAGACTATGGAAGACTATGCCAGTCAGCATGGGTTTATTTGAGTGCAGTATTCAATCTATTTGGCTTAACAAAGAGAAGGTTAAGGGGTGACTTGATTGCAGTCTGTAAGTACTGACATGGGAAACAAAAATTTGATAATGAGCTCTTCAGCCTAGAAGATACAGGTATAAAACAGTCCAATGCCTGGAAGTAGAAGCTAGACAAATTCCGACTGGAAATAAAAAACAGTTTTTAACAGTCAGGGTAATTAATCATTGGAACAATTTACCAAGGGTTGTCGTGGATTCTCCGTCAATTTTAAAATAAAGATTGGATGTTTTTCTAAAGGATATGCTCTAGTTCAAATTCCGGTGACCTGTGTTTATACAGGAGGTCAGACTAGATCAACACTTTGTTACCTTCTGGCCTTATAATCTCTGAATCTATGGATTGTCTAATATTGTAAGTGACTGAAAAAATCCCTGTAAGACTGTATAACTTAAACTTTACCATATGTGATCTTAATTGGAATGTACATTTTTAGTTTTGCTCTCACTGTACTTATCACCTTTCCCCTCAAACTTTATTCTTGTCCATGCTACTTAGAATCCTAAAAATCCCTGGTCCGTGCTTTAGGTCAAAGAATATGAACCGGGTTTAGGCTCAGACTGTCCCTGACTCTCAATTTGGAATCTCAAAAATGTTTGAAAAAGTTCTTAAATAAAGAAAAGTTTAGAAAATGAAAGTCAGCAAGGAAGGATAGTCTTGTGGTCATGACACTGTAATGGATTCAGGAGATCTGGGTCAATTCCCAGGTATGCCACAAATCTCTCTTGTGGCCTCAGGTCAGTCTTGTAATCTCTCTCTACCTCAGTTACAATCTCTCAACTAATAATTCTTTTATATTATTTTATCAAGTCACCTCTTATTTGTCTCCTAAGATAAACAATCCATCTCTTCCCTTTCTGGGCCCTTAATCATTTTTGTTGAATATCTCGGAACCCCCTCTAGTTCTGCAATATCCTTTTGAGATGGGGAGACTAATATTGCACACAATAATACAGATGAGGCCACACACACTGATTTATATAAAGGCATTATTCACCATCCTATTCCTTAGGCATCCTAACATATTCTTACCTTTCTTAATTGCCACTGCACACTGAGATGAAGTTTTCATTGACATGTGTACAGTAGTATCCAGGTCCCTTTCTGGAGCTGATACAATTTATTTAGAACTCTGTAGGGGGTGAATAAGTAGTTTAAAAATTTCCCTCCAATGTGCATTAGAACTTGTGGTTCTTGCATTTATCAACATTGAATTTTGTCACTGTTGTCCATTCATCTTCTTGATTAGCTGTCTAGGAAGTTCCTCAGTCCTCTCTAGTCATGAATAACCTAAATAATTTTGTCTCTTCAAATTTTGCTACCTCACTGCTCACCCATGCCCCCTACCCCCCATCATTAATAAATAAGCAACATGGAAACTTGAAACATGTCACTGTTTACCAGAAAATAAAGAGACTAAATGCTCACTTTTTCAGATATTGTGAGTGATGTCTTAGCCTGCAGGTGGTTAAGTCTGCCAGTTTCTCTCTCATTAACAAATGGTGTTTCAGCCTCTCAGGTCAACCTGCCTAACTCCATGTCTGTGATTTTCCCCCTTTTTCACTTTTGGCTTATAATCTTCACAGTTTTTGAAGTCAAGATGTAAGATTTTATTACCATATTAGCCATGTAATCCTGTGTTGAATTCATATTAAATTTGCTTAGGTGTATCTTGGGAAGTGAAATCTCTGACCATTCCCTGTGCCTTCCCCGATCCCACTCTAGAACTCCAATTTTCTTTTCCAATTTCCTGTGTATTTCAAAAATTCTTTTGATCCTACATAAGTTTCAACCAATAATGTAAAACTCATTTTTGAATACACTCTGGCGAGCATAGCTTTCTAAGTTAAGAGTTCTCCCCATAGGAGGCTGTTGATTGCCTTTGCCTACAGAGTTAGATCAAAAACCATTATCTTTCTGTCACAGCCGTCAGGTTCCCTAGTTTTCAGTAATTTCCCATGTGTGAAACATTACTATAATCTCCGGTTCATATTCTCCTTTCACACTGGTGTAACTCCATTGACTTCAATGAAGTTACCCAGGATTTACACCAATGTAAATGTGAGCAGAATAACGCTCGCTAGAATCACAAGTTCAGATCCTAGCAGGGTTGACTCAGTTCTTTCTGTTCTGTATGAACTTCAGTGATGTCATGAGGCTTTTAACTTGAATAGGAGTTTTCCCACTTGTCCGGGGCTTATTAGGACTCAGTTTTAAAACATGGTATGGGTATGAGTTGATGCTATCCACAGCGACCAGTTCAATTGTGTTCTAAACAAATTAAAAGTTCAATTTTGCCCACTGTATGTAGTGTACTGTGTGCTGATCAGTTGTTACTCTCCTTCCACAAAATGGGTGCATTTTTGAGGTTCTATATTTATGTTCTTAAAGTGTCTGGGATCTTTTTGGAAGTAAGGAGTTGAGTATTTGAAAGATGATGATAATTGCTTAAGACATGCATGAATCTTGTCTCACATTTATATTTTTGTGTATTACCATAATGTGTTAAACTTGTTTTCATCAGCACTCTTGTCTTATTCCTGTTATAACTGATTTTCAGGCTATATAGTATAGTTGTAAACTCTTTGCAAGAGCTAATCAATCTACAGTTTATCAGTACTCTGAGCTAAGTATTCAATGCTTCACATAACTTACTGCAGGTAAAATATTTATCACTATACAGCGTTAACAAGGAGTATTTTGATATCAAGAAATGGACAAATTCATAGAATCCTCTTAAAAATTGCAAGTCCAGTCTTGCAAACTCTTCCACATGAGTAGCCCCATATATCTCAATGGCATTAGTTGTATGAGAAATGATTCATTGCCCGAGTAGGGGTTTGCAGGGTGTGTCCTCAACAAATGGTTTTACTTTTTCCCTCCTAGAGTGAAATCCTGGACCATTTAAATTCAGTGGCAGTTTTGCAGTTAATTTCAATAGGGCCAAGATTTCATCCCTAATTTCCTTGTAAATATTGAGGATTAGATTGTGTCTGTTAGATGTAGGTCTGTTCTGGGGTCTTTGTGCTTGGGCATCACTCCAAGGGAGCTTTAAGGAGACATTGTGCATTAAGGAGCCTCTCAGCAGTTCCATCCTTTGATATGCTCTGTGGCAGGCCAGTTCAGTAGGCAGTTGTGTCCAGTGGGAAATGCCATTCTCTGTCTTCCCTACCTCATTTTGGAGGAGAGAGCAAGCCACAGTTTCTTCTGAGCAGCTACTCAATTATATTTCAATATAGGTGGCTAAATCCTGGATATAAAATACCATCCAATGTTACTGTCAATCACCAAACAGAACAGCAGGAGAATTAAAAATATGTGGAAAGCTCACGACAAAAATCCCACACATAATTCATATTGATTAACAAGAATGATATTCTTATGATTTGTTTGGTTTGTTTATCTTTCACAGCGTATCTCCGTTTGTGTTGAAGAGGGGTGTAAAAATGATAAATGCCATATTTAATTCGGCATCGATATGGGTATTGCATCCTACTGTCGTCATGCATTGATTTAGGTTCCGGAATGAGCAAACATTAGAGTTGCTAATGCTGAGAGTGGAATTTGGGAGGGCTGTTCTTCCAGTCATAATTTGTAACCCTCCTCCTATATTTTTTAAAAAAGAACCCCGATCACCTTCTGCTTAAGTAAAGTCCTGGTCTATCTCCCACTGAAGTCATTCAGAGGTGTTTAGGGGCCATAAGTGTTTGTGACACCTCAATAGCTCCTCCAGCTTACATCATGAGAGGAAAGTTTGTCAGCAGAATATTGCATTGTCTTGCTTATTTTTTCTTTGGACATTTTTGGGTCAGATCCTCATTTGAAAAATTCTGCACATACATTGAAATCCCTCTTCCTTCCAGTTCTCCCATTTTTTAAAGTAAATGGTAGGTAGCTTCTTAAAAAATTTTTTTGTTTTGTTTTGCGCATTGTGGACATTTAGACTTATTACAAATGAGCTTAAAAATGTGACCTGCAAAATGTTATCACAAGTTACATTGAAAATTAAACAAAGAGGTTTGGGTAAAAAAGAAAAAATCAAATCAAAATACTGAGATAGCATAAGCTATTCTCATAGTCTAGCTGAAACCAAGGTATTGGAAGCAGAGATCTTGCATGCAAACCTGGTGTAGTAAGATTTCCAGACCAAACAGTTCAGATATAAACATTATTCAAACAGAAACTTTCTGATGTAATTCAGTTAGTAGTTGCAATATCCACAATGATCTATATAAATTATATCTAACAATTGTATAGGGCTATACTTTGATTAAGTAATCCTCACAACACCCCTGTGAGGTAAGTACGGAAGATAAATATTTTCCCTATTTTACAGGTAGAGAAACAGACACAAGAGGTGACAGTGCAGTTGTAGTCTGAAAAATGTCACTATCAAAATGGCATTGTGGGGCTCTCTATGTGTTGCTCTTTTATTTCCAGATAATATATGTGCATATACCTTTTCTGCAAATGGAACCAGAGATCTCAGAGTTAAGTTGGTTTAAAAAAAAAAAAAATTGTCAGGAATCATCCTAAAGGTTCAAATTGTGCCCTCCACCACATTTATGCAACTCCCACTGTCTCTGTGTTATGCTCTCTCAGACACCTGGGGAAACCCATTATCTTCTATGATTTTGCACAGGTGTAACTGATTGGAATTTAGTTAAGAATTCTGTTGATGATGAACAAAAAGGAATAGAATCCAGTTTGCTCTCTCTTAGCTGAGCGGGCTCTGGAAAGCTGACAGGACTTCAAAGTTGTAAGAATTTATTTCAGCCAGTAAACTCTCTGACTCACAGGGATCTGTTGAATAAGAAAGAACCATTTTTACCTAATAATTTTTCAGAGTATAATTGCACTTCATGCAACTTGCCTTAGGTCACTCATCAAGACAGCATCAGGGCCAGAATTAGAACTCAGAAATTCCTGTCATCTTAGTACACACTGTATCTCTCATTATGTTTTGCATTTCTGTACTGCCTATAATCCAAACATTCTGAAACATGAATACATTCATCCAAACATCAAGTTTATAATAGTTTGTCTTGCCTTTTCATTCCTGTTTATGTCTATAAGCATCATATAAAGCTTGATACACAAAAATTGATGTATAGTCTTTTGCCATTGCATTTAGAATAAAAATTGATTCTGACATAGTTGCTCAAAGCTCAAAACAAACTTTGAGGTTTGGATACGTTCAGATAACTTTTTTTTTT
The DNA here is from genome assembly GCF_013100865.1 of Trachemys scripta elegans. NCBI lineage: Eukaryota > Metazoa > Chordata > Testudines > Emydidae > Trachemys > Trachemys scripta. The sequence goes on from NC_048299.1 coordinate 195,673,942, forward strand.
CTCCAAACTGATTTCTCATTTTCTCACTCCTTTGTGTTTCCTGGTTCCTGGGAGGAAACGTCAGAATACTGCAGAAGAGGGTATTTGTGCTGCCTTTATGATCTAACTTGAAGGAGGAAGCACCTGAACTCTCATGAGAGACTGTTCTTGTGAGCTTTCCAGTGCCATTACACAGATTCAAAAGGTCAAATAGTGTAATACATTGGCAAACTTTGAAGGGTTTTTTTTTTTCCATTCTGAGCCACAGAACCTTTGGAGATCCACCTCTATCTAGCTATAATATCTCTGGTTAATAAAAATTGCAATGATGACAACCATGAGATTTTTAAAGGGTTAGATTCCTGTCCTTTCTAGTGTCCAAAAGTCACTGAATGACTATTCTGTGTATTTACAGATGTTGTATCCTTAGTTGTAGGTACAATACAAAAAAGTTTTCTGGTGCAAGAATGAATTTAAATTGAGACGAAGGCTGCCTGTTAGTAAATACATCCATGGGACTTAGGATATCTCAGTGCATTAGTGTTTATACTGTAACAGATGAAACATGTAAAAGCTAGATGTTATTAAAGCAGTCCCCAAAAGTAGCTAATGGATATTCTGGCCCTAGCCATGATAGTAGCTGCCACAGAGGCAAGACTGTTTCTCTGCCTGTACTTTATCTCTGTTTGGCAGTTTTAAAAAGTGTTGTACAGTGAACACTCCTGGGACTTGCACAAAGTTGAAAAACCTAAACTACATTTAGTCTGTTTATAAAAAAGTCATGGGGCCCCGTTCTACATAGAAAAGGCCATGGAAACACATTTTTATGACTTCAAAAATGTTATATACTAGTTGAATGGAGAGGTTTATTTGATTTAATCAGCAGCCACAGGGATTCTGTAGTTGCATAGTAAGTAATTTATTATGGAAGTAAAAGTATTTTTCTAACTATGTCCTATGCTGCATTAGTTTGTAGTCTCAGGCTGACCCATGTGGGGTGAAGGCTTTGCAAAACAGTCTGCCTGGAATAATGATGTGCATGTCCATATCTTACAGCATACGCATCAAAAACTGTTAGAACAGGCACATTATCACCAGGTGGAAGTCAAAATCCTTAGTCCATTCACGTTGTGCCCAACCTCAGCGATTAGTTCTATTTTTATTTGAGAAAACAACAATAGAAGCTTCAGAGTTGTCATTTTAAACAATCTGTTAGATGTAAATTGGGACTAGTAAGCAGGGACTGGTAAGTCCAGGAAGACTCTTCTTCCCAGTGGTTCTCCCCCTCCACACTGACAAATACCCCAACACCCAGACTAAAGGGGATTAAGACAGAATGTGCATCAGATTGACTAGAACTATGGGGAGCCAAACTAGGGTGACCAGACTCTCGAAGTGAAAAAAACCAGGATCCCTGTTGTGTTGTAGGGAAACCAAATGGCCATTTTTGGCAGGAGTTAAGAAGATATGCACAGGATGAGTTTAGCCACTGAGATGGGTTGGAAGAGAGAAGAAAGAAAAAGGGTTTCTGCTCCACCATCTATGCAACAAAGCAACTTCCCTTCTTTTACTTACTTGTCACCCTTGGTTTTTTCTTCTTATTTCTTTTTTCCTTCCTTCCTTTTCCCTTTTTTTCCCATCTTGTGTATTTCCTGCAGTTTGTTTAATACTTTTTAAATTCTCATGTTTTCCCCCAAGACCAGTTTTTAAATTCATTTTTCTGTTCCCTTCAGGGTAAGGGTTTTGTTTTTTGATTGGTTGGTTTTGTGTTTTTTCTCTATGTTCAGTTTTATATTTCCCGTTCTTGCACATATGTGAAGGTACTGATTCAGGATATTAAATCATTATTATTGTTGTTTTAAAAGAGCTCTCTTTTTAGCTTGCAATGAAAATGGCTTGTGTATAACATCTTCCTATTCAGTATAGACTCCTAGCAATAGCATTTATATAATGATTTTTATATTCAAGGCATTTTACGCACATTCATCTATGCAGATCCATCTCTGCCAAATTCTGCATAGCGAAAGAAAGTGGCTGTCATTCTGGTCTCCTAGAAGAGTGCTCCTCTGCTCAGATACCGATTTTGCCAGCATGGCCAGGGGATGTTATGATTCAGCTTGTAACTTCTTGGAAAATCTAGCATGAGAACTAGCAAACATTTACAGATGGGGTAACTAAGAAAGATAAATTAAGAGCATTCTTTAAGCGCATAAATTAAGTCCATCGAAGGAGTCACTCTCAAGGCTGGGATTAGGCATTGGGAATTCTTAGCCCAAAGGTCTATGCTCCGATTACTGGACATGCCAATCTCTAGTAGAAAGCATAATTTGTATATATACAAACAAAATCTGTTTTCAAAAGTTTCCCCTTGAGCTCATTGTTTTAATCCACATTGTCATTTATATCGAACGTCTGCCAGTCTCGTTTGTAATAGCAGTTACTTTGAAATTACATTTTTATTTTTGTTGTAAACAGTATCTCCATAGATACAGATAAATAAATGGAAGAGCTGAAGATGTCCTCCTTTATATAAGTCCGTGCACACTAAAAGCTCAATCCCACATCCCTGAACATCCAGAAGTTCCACTAATTTCATTTGCTTTTTACATGCACATAAGAGTTAGCCGTTTAATGATCATGTTAAACAAGAAACATAGAGCTACAGTTGGCTTGGAAACACAGGACTGGACCCAACAGGCTAAATAAGGAGTTCTTCTAGTAATTGTAGTACATAGAAAGGTGTCATTGTACTCTTTTTCCTGTGTCTTTCCCATTAATATAGTGGTAGGAAGAATATTATGCAGCATTTAGCTGAACTGCAGCATTGTTTTGTGGTTAATTATTTAAGTAAAGTAGCATCAACTAGAGAGCTCTCTAGACGTGAGATCCAGCAAGGGCTGCAGACAATAGTAATTCCTCTCCATGCTAACCCCCCCCACCCCCCAAGTGCTTACTGAGTGTGCACACTGCAACCTCCTAATGATTGCCTTGCTTCTAGAGCTATTAACTTTGTTTGTTGAAAGCCATGAAAATGAACTGTGACGATGGCAAAGTGGTTGTGACGCCAGCGCTCTCCACTTATAATGGACATAATTAGTGAAACAGCCGGATGTGTCTGAGAGAGAGGATTTCCCAGACCAGCTCTACAGCTTTTAATACATATTTCATTGTCTGCAAAATAGAAACTCTAGATGGAACAAGCTTTTTCTGGGCAGTCACAGACAATATTAATGGGAAGAGAAAGTTGGCAAAAAGTTGAAAGGTGAAATGGAACAAGAGGGAGTTTCTTTCCCTTGGGGAATCCACCTAACAAAATTGTAATGAAGTATTCTGTACAGTTAAATACTCAGAAGGATAACAGTTCTGCAATTTCCACTGGAAGCCACCCAATCAATGCTCTCGAATTTATCATTTCCAGTGGCCGCAATAAATATGTTGTTCTCTTGAAAAGTCATTAGATATAATACTCATATGTGCCCGTAGCTATTAAAAAGAAATTAATTGGGTCAGATGCTCAGCTGATTTAATTTTGAGTCACTCCAGTGAAACAAACGGAGCTATGCCAAGTTACACAAGGTGAAGATCTGGCCCATTTATTGTTAGATTTTTTTTTTTAAATGTCCTTTATGTTGTGTCTGGATTAATATATTTTCCTTCAATTGTATTCATGCTGGGCCTCCTGGTAATGCAGATGCCCCCCATCCTGTGTCAGGCTAGGGCGATTAAGACCCCTTCACTCAATGATGTGTATCTTTCTGTTCTTCAGAAAGTTTAATATCTTTTCCTGGACCAGGGTCACCACCAAATCCTAACAAATTACTTACCCATTGTGTGTGTCTTTTCTGGTTTTCTTCTTCTTCTTTCTCTTTTTTCATTATTTAATTCCCCTTTTCCTCCCATTTTCATTGTTTAATTGCCACTTAACTTTTTTCAAATTTGTCTTTCTCTTCCTTGTATTATTTGTTTCTTCACCTTCTTTCTTTCTCACATTCTCTTACTCTCTCTCTCATCCTTCCAGGCTTCCATCTCTCTTTCTTTGAGCTTCCATGATGCATCTCTTTTCCTCCCAGTCTTTTCGTCCATCCATCCTGAGTTATCCTCATAGCTCTTTCATTCTATTCCCCTGTCCCAAACACATGCACACTTCGCTTTCTTCTCTCTTTCCTTGTTGCTGAGATTCTCTCCATCTCTTTCTCTTTTCTGTCGGTGGAACTGTTATATGAATATGAGTCCCACATGCTGGGCCTCCTCTTTGGATAAATTGATAGTATAACATTACAGAAACAAAATAGAATGGGGATGTGGGGACCAACTGGGATGCTCTTTTGGTGAATTTGATTCAGTCAGGTTTGAGTAACATAGTGTAACCAGTGGATATATATTGAAGAAACAAGAAAGCTTGTTTACTGTAATGTTTCTATCCATGATCTCTTTTTGCATTTATACTAATAGCACACTGGTATTAATCTCTTTTAGAGAGTAACATTTATAGCCACATCCATACTAGAATTACATATACAGAATTATCTTTCTCTGCTATGAAAACTAGCCTTGATAGTGTAATGAAGCAAATCTAGGTTTGGAAGAAGGCCTAGATTTTTTGATTTCTAAGTCCAGGCATGCTACTGATAGTTGTCATGGCTGTTCATTGTGTCAATGCCTCTTGCTAACTAATGCATGGAAAGATCCAGGAAAAGGCTACTAACACACCCTTCCATCCAATGGATAAACTCTGGGTTCATAAGAAGGGGGGAGGAAAGAACCTGCAATAGGGAATGGTAATGATCCCAAGAAGGAGGTTACCCTGAGGAACATCATCTGGTAGGGAGCCACCTTTGGTCAGGGCCTGGAAATACTACTGATGATCTGTGCCTCAAAGGGACTTAACAAAATCTAATCAACAAACCTGGCAGAATGTTGAGTGGTCATAATTTTGAATAGAAACATGTAGAACTGGAATTACTTTCTACCTGCCAGAGGAACCAGCTGGATTACATTTGACAGGAAAAATCTTACTCTCAAATATTTTTCACCTCTTTCTTCTTAAGACAAGTCTAAGGTGGTAGCCTTAGATATCCAAATGGACTTCTAATATATCTTTCACAACTCTTTATTCGGATTATTTTGTGATTATAGAGTCAGTCACTATAAAAATGACTTGACTAATAACCTATATGACATAGGTCTCTCATTTCATATCACATTGTTTTCTCTCTCTTTCTAAGGCTGGAAGAGAAAAGTTAGAGCCAGATGATGCATTAATGTGTGAAGATTTGGATGGTGGAGAAAATAGCGAAGAGGAATTTGAAGAAACTACAAAATTAAAACTACTGCGCAGAATTGCCTCACTGGCTTCCAAATTGAAAGAGTTTATTGGAAACATTATAACCACCGCTGGAAAAGTTGTTGTTACAATTTTACTTGGTTCAACAGGTTGGTGCTTTTGATAAATTCGCCAAGAGTCCCTAAGATTATGCATTGTACAAATGAATTTCCAGCCCTTTGGTACACTGGAGAATAACAATGGAAATTTGGAAGGAAAATTAATTGCTGCTGATTTTTATTTAAATTAACTTTTTGGCAGGCATGGAAATACAGTGAGTTGCTTAATTTCATTCATTTATTTATTTATTTTGGTGCTAGTACTAAGTAGCCCACTCATAGCATATATTCATTTTAAAGCTATTATTATGGCCAAACTGGGAAAGAAGTGAAATGTGCATTAATAGACTCAGTGCTGGCTCCTTCTAACAACACTCAGTCACACTCACATTCACACACGTCGCACATATCACACACGCACGCACACATGTCACACAATATTAAACAAACAAAACATTACTACTCTTTATTTACTGGTTTGTTATACATTCCTGTAGTAGGTCCTAGCCGGGGCTCGACCCTTCTGGACAGGAGGGGAGCCACACCGACTCACTGCTGTGGGAACAAGTAGTCAGTTAGTCCCGGAACTCCGGCTCTTTAGTGCAGAGTCGGAGCAGCCACAGTTAAAGCTCAGGCCCTTGACTGCAGGGGCTGAGCGAGCAAAGAGTTCAAAGCCCAGGCCCTGGATCAGGGCGGGGCAAACACGGTTGGCTCAGGCCCGGGTTTGCAGGGGCTGAGCGAGGAAACAGTTCAAAGCCCCGGCCCTGGATCAGGGCGGGGCCAACACAGTTAAGCTCAGGCCCTTGTTTGCAGGGGCTGAGCGAGCAACTAGTTCAGAGGCCAGGCCCTGGATCAGGGCGGGCCAACACAGGTAAGCTCAGGCCCTTGTTTGCAGGGGCTGAGCGAGCAAATAGTTCAGAGGCCAGGCCCTGGGTCAGGGCGGGCCAACACAGGTAAGCTCAGGCCCTTGTTTGCAGGGGCTGAGCGAGCAAATAGTTCAGAGGCCAGGCCCTGGATCAGGGCGGGCCAACACAGGTAAGCTCAGGCCCTTGTTTGCAGGGGCTGAGCGAGGAAACAGTTCAAAGCCCCGGCCCTGGATCAGGGCGGGGCCAACACAGTTAAGCTCAGGCCCTTGTTTGCAGGGGCTGAGCGAGCAACTAGTTCAGAGGCCAGGCCCTGGATCAGGGCGGGCCAACACAGGTAAGCTCAGGCCCTTGTTTGCAGGGGCTGAGCGAGGAAACAGTTCAAAGCCCCGGCCCTGGATCAGGGCGGGGCCAACACAGTTAAGCTCAGGCCCTTGTTTGCAGGGGCTGAGCGAGCAACTAGTTCAGAGGCCAGGCCCTGGATCAGGGCGGGCCAACACAGGTAAGCTCAGGCCCTTGTTTGCAGGGGCTGAGCGAGCAAATAGTTCAGAGGCCAGGCCCTGGATCAGGGCGGGCCAACACAGGTAAGCTCAGGCCCTTGTTTGCAGGGGCTGAGCGAGCAAATAGTTCAGAGGCCAGGCCCTGGATCAGGGCGGGCCAACACAGGTAAGCTCAGGCCCTTGTTTACAGGGGCTGAGCGAGCAAATAGTTCAAAGCCCACGCAAGGCACGCCTAGGCTTGCTGTAGCCGAGTGTCGGGTGAGGGGGATGCCTGCCACCCGTGAGTGGGGGTGGCAGGGGGGAACGCAGGCCCACCCACTCCACTGCGTTCCAGCCCGGGGCCCTAACAGCGGTTGCTGCCGCTGCTGGTCAGTGGGGTATCCAGACCGCAACACACTGACATAGGCTCACATTCAGTTGCAGCCGGACCGGGGTCGGCTATCCCCGGGCCACTTCCGTGATCCCCCTCAGATCCTACCTCGCTCGTCGCGCCGGGCTCAGGCCAGTCCACCTGCATGGGCTCCTCTGGGCCGGGGCTCGGTGGCAGGTCCGGTAGCTCTGCCGGGAAGTCAGGCCAACGGTCCTCAGGCGGCTCCTCTGGGTAGCAGCAGGGGCGGAGGGGTTCGGGTACAGTCTCACCCTCGGGGTTGGTGGGGTGAGGCTCCCAGGGATTCTCCCAGTAGCGGGCGTGAACGGGCTCCGGCGGCCCCTCCTCGTAGCGGGCCCGGGGTAGCTCAGGCCAGCTAGGGTCTTCGACGGTCTCCTGGCCGGGAGCTCCCGGCCGCACGTCTGCTCCCTGTGGTGGCTGGCCGCCGACTGAGCTCTGGCGGCCGGCCTTTATACTTCCTGTCCCGCCCCTTGACTTCCGGGGTGCGGGGACAGGGGGTGGTGGTCCCACCCACTCTGGTGCCGGCACGTGGGCTCCCTCTTCTGGACAGGAGGGGAGCCACACCGACTCACTACAATTCCGTAATAAAAATTGTTAAAATTTGATTTTTTTATGAAATTACGAAATCGGTTGATAAAGGTAACTGTGATGACATAATATACTTAGACTTCTGTAAGGCATTCAACATACTCCTGCATGACATTCTGATTAATAAAAAGAACTATATAAAATTAATGTAATCCATATTAAATGGATTAAAAACTGGTTAGCTGATGGATCATGAAAAGTATGAGGAAACATCATCCTAGGAGGATGTTTCTAGTGGGGTGCTGCAGGAGTCTGTACTCCCAATGCTATTCAATGTCTTTATCAAAGAATAAAACAGAATAAAGTATAACATTTCTGGTGAAATTTGCAGAAGATTCACAAAGAATGGTGAAGTGGTAAATAGTGATGGGGACAGGTGAGTTATGCAGACCAATCTGGATCACTTGGCAAAGTGGGCTTATTTGGATATTTTGCATTTTAATGGAGCCAAATCTAGGACCATAGAATGTAGGTCCACCTAAAAGATGTGAGACAATATCTTGGAATGCAATGACACAGAAGAGGACTTAAGGTTCATTGTAGATAACCAAATGAACATGAGTTTCCAATGTGATGCTTTAGCTAAGAGGGCAAATGCATTCTATGGATATATAAGCAAAGAATATAAAAGAGGCATTCAGAGGTGATATTCCTTCGGTGTTTGGAATTAGTGAGAACTTTAGTGTAGCACTGTCCACAGTTCTGGTGTCTGCACTTCAAAAAGGGTGTTGAAAAATTGAAAAGAACTCAGAAAAGAGCTATAAGAATGATTTGAGGTCTGGAAAAGATGTCTTATAGTGCGAGATTTAAGAAGCTCAATCTGTTTAGTTGGGAGGGGAGGGAGGTTAAAAGGTGATTGATCACAGTCTGAAAGTACCTGCCAAGGGAAAAGTTTTTTTTCTGATAGTAGATATTTTTTTAATCTAGCAGAAAAAGGCATAATGAGATCCAATGGTTGCAAACTAAAACTAGACAACTTCAGGCTAGAAAAAGGTGCAGTTTTTTAACAGCAAGGGCAATGAGCAATTGGAATAACTTACCTATGAATGTGGTAGATTCTCCATCACTGAAGACTTTAAATCAAGACTAAATATCTATTTAAAAGAAATAACAGTGTTATAAGCTTGATGCAGATTTACTGGATGAGTTTCTATGGCGTGTGTTATGCACGAGATCAGACTAGATGATCATAAGGGAACCTTCTGACCTTTAAATATATGAATCTTTAAAATGGTATATACCCCCTTGCAGATTATATACTGGAGGAGAGACAATAGCTAGGCCTAAAGTACCACATACAAGCCTGTGATGATGCTAATACAACACAGACCAATTTACTGTTAGTGGAAGGTTCTTTTAGCACAGGTATATAAAGCTAATTTTAGTATGGACAATACTGTGTATCCTACACCTTAGCAGTGAAGGGCTGCAGGCACCCCAGGTTTATGTTAGCTTGTGCTAACATAACCCAGGATGAAAGACCCCTGTCAGCTGAAACACAACAGGAAGTGGGGATTTTCATCAGTGTAAAGAGTTCACAACCCGACTCAGCTTGGGAGCTGAAAGGGAGACATCATCACTCAAGAGTGGGTGGAGCTGGCCAGGAGAGCACGCTGGCAGGAGAATGCATTGATTCATCCCATCCATCAGGTGGCTTCTGTCTGATGGTAGGGTTCCAAACACAGTTTAAAGCTGCATCCACCAAGGCAGGGGTTCTCAAACTGGGGGTTGGGATCAGTGGCATAGCCAGGTGGAGGGACGAGGGGGAGCAAAAAAAAAAAAAAAGGCACCACCCACTGTGGCGCTTTTACTGACGGGGCAGCGTGCAGGGTCTTCGGCGGCACCTCGGCAGCAGGACCTTCACTCACTCCGCAGGTCTTTGGTGGCATTTTGGCGATGAAGTTTTCAGTGCCGCTGAAGACACCTGGAGTGCCGCCCCGTCAGTAAAAGCACCGCAGTGGGTGGCGCCTTTTTTTTTTTCCCGCTCCTGGGTGAGTAAAATTAAAAAGATGCCACTTGTGCTCAGTGCGGGAGCGGCCGCGGCCCCCTCCCCCCCTAGCTACGCTACTGGTTGGGATCCCTCAGGGGGACCCAAGGTTCTTACATGGGGGGGGTCGCAAGCTGTCAGCCTCCACCCCAAACCCCGCTTTGCCTTCAGCTTTTATAATGGTGTTAAATATATAAAAAGTATTTTTAATTTATAAGGAGGGGTCACACTAAGAGGCTTTCTACGTAAAGGGGGTCACCAGTACAAAAGTTTGAGACCCACTGCACCAAGGAATGGGTCCTTCTGAGGGACAGCAGGCCACTTTCCTGTGGGATGACTACCCAGACTCAGATGAATGAGCCCCAGATCTCTTGGGATCTATCCACCTTCCATTCAAGTATGCAATTGTCAAGATTTTTGAAGCAAAATGGGCCAGATTCATCCCTAGTATGATTCCATTGACTTCAGTGGATTGCTTTGGCGATGTCTTTGGCCCATTATGTAGGATCAAAGATTCTTCCTTGGGTCGTTTCCTCCAGTTTCCTGTGTCTTAGATATGAGCATCTCCCCATCCCCACCTCCTCAAATCCCCCTCCGGGGTACAGTAGACATTTCATGAGAGTGAGGAGCAACTTCACAAATGAAATGTTGTTTAAGTGTGTAAAAGAAAATCTACATGGGATACAAGAAAGCCCTGGGTATACACTAAGTATTACAAATATTTGAGGTATAAATTGGATTACTTTTCATCCATATTTGGCACTTACATAGACCACATGTACCGGATATATTGTAGATGCTCTTTTATTTCCAGTTTACACAGTATCTCACTGACTGGGACACAAATTTCTAGTAATATAAATTCAATGATTACAAGGGAAACTTTCACACCATATTCATTACTCATAGTATTTTATTATCCTACCGATTATTTCACAGAAATGTAATCAACTTGAAATCTAATATATTTTTTAAAGAAGTTAAAAGTACTTTCAGGTACAGCACCTACCTCTGCGTCTCCCTGCTGGTTTGGGGGTTTATGAACACAAATTCTTGTTTTTCTCTCCTCTTTTACTGTGGGAAAGATCTGTACAAACTAGGAACACGAAGTACTCAGAGGAAATATCGAAATTGACTGTATATAGGCATGGCAGAATTTGATTTCATAATTCTTTAATTACAGTAGATGTTGAGATTCAAAAAGTTAAAGCTTTATAACCATTAAACACAAATTGTCAACATCACATGTCAAAATACATCAAACTCTAAGAAGTTATCAAGCAGCATTTTTCTTACTCTGTCTATCTGTAAATTTCTATTAGTACTGATGGAAACATTTTTTTCATCGGTGTGAAATCAACATTTACTAATTTAAACCTAATCCTTCTAAACCCAGCTACATACCAAGTGTTGTTTTTCATTGAGTAAGCAAAATGAAATATATATATCTATATATGTTTTATGGCATTTTTCAGTTAATAGCAGTCTGAGATGTTACCTATAATAAGTAAAAACTATCAAAACAGAAATGTTGTTTTGAAATTGTTTTGATAAACTACATAATGTTTTAGGATTAATAAATGTTTTTAATGCTAATATTCTCAAAGTATCCTCAATATTTGTTTTTGCAGGCATGATGTTGCCATCTTTGACGTCAGCTGTGTATTTCTTTGTATTTTTGGGGCTGTGTACGTGGTGGTCCTGTTGCCTAGCATTTGATCCGCTGATATTCAGCTGTCTGTGTGTATTAATGGCTATATACAGTGCGGGGCACTTGATTGGACTTTATCTGTACCAGTTACAATTCTTTCAGGAAGTTGTTCCCCCAAAGGACTACTATGCAAGGTAAGAGACCTATCTACATTATTTAATTATAGACAAGTGCTGCACTTTTCTGATGACAGATGTTGTTGCAATTGCTCTTCCACATTACAAATAATTTAACATAGTTTTAGGAAAATAGTGTAATGCCAGGAAAATCCTAGTTCAGTCTTTGAGAGTCAAAGCATGAAGTAAACTTAATTGGCCTTAGAGGCTTCTCTGTGTGAGAGATGACAACAATGTGCCTTTTTAGGCAGGAGCAATCCACAGTGGGAAAGAGAGGGGTTCTCAGGCTAAAAAGATAAGAGAAACCCAGAAGATAGAATGACCCACGGACTAAGGGAATTGGCAGTACATCACCCGGAACATGCACACACGTTTGTGGCAGTGGAGACAAGAAGATATCAAATACAACATTACTACCTCTTGATTGGTAGAGAGTGTACATACATTATTGTCATTGTCAATGCACTTACTTTGAACTGAGAGCTACTTTGACAACTTGCCAGGAGGTTGAGGATCATGCCTACTTTGCATAATATTAGGCAAATTGCATGAACCTTCCTTACCTTCAATAATATAGAGGTATATCCTGTGCTTATACACCACACAGCAGTTCTATGCTCATACACGCAGCCTGGACCCTTGGATCAAAATGTAACATGCTGGTATCTGAAGTTTCCACACAGCACCTCTGTAATAAATAGCTATTGGATGTAAAACATACAAGAGGAAATCTTTTTTTAAAAATCGAAAGGATATGAAATCATGAAAGTATTTTATTCATTAGTACGTGTTCCACTGGGTTGTGACTTCAGATTGCCTTTATGATAAATGCTTATGGCCATTATATTTAATTGAATTCAATTAAATCTAACTCTTTAATTTTCATGTTGTCTATAGTAAGTTTCATGTTACTTTCAGCTATTTTAAATTGAAAATGAAAGAACACTTGATGAGGCAGAATTAATCATTTTTTGTCTTAAACCAATTCGTTAAAACAATTGAAAAATAGAGTCTCACAACTGTATATGTATCTGTTTTCATACAATAGTTGGTACATTAAGTACATTGGCACGTTACGTTCAGTTTCTGGCACTTATATTTTTCGACATTTTATTTATTGCACAACTACATTTTGTAATGTTGGGATTGCTGACTTTAGGAGGATGATCTAAGTAGCCATATGGTGCAGGGAATATAAATCTTCACATGTATATCAGAAAAGAGATTCCTAGATGTAGATTCTTTTGTACCATCTAGAGGCCAGCTTAGGCAATTGTATGAATTCGCATAATCTAGAGGGAGAAAAAAAAGAAAAGTATTTTTAAAGCAGATTCTTAAGCAGCCTAAAGCACTTCTTTTTCAGAGGTTTATAGATTCCGACATTAGAAAGGACCACTAGGATCAAGTCTCACCTTCTGTATAACACAGGCCATGGAACTTCCTTTTGCTTCTTTTTTAATATGTTGGGAGAAAATTGCAAACATCCCATTAACTACCGGTGTACTAGGATATGGCCCTATATTATACAGCAATAAATTCTTATCATGGTAGAAAAGCTTTTCTAATCTGCTTTGTAGTGTGCTGCATAGTATTTTTACTTAAAGCATTAAAGCACTCTCTTTAATTTGAATATTTATAAAGACTACTCTTCTTTTCACTTATTTCAAATCCACGCGTGAAAACAGCTAAAAGTTTGCAGTTAATGTAGTTTAGATCTTAATTTTTGCTTTAAATTTCTTTGTAAATAGTGCAATTGTGCTTTTCCATAATAGAATTTCACTTAAAGAGGACTCAAGTGAGATTCCTAAAGATATAAGACCTCAAAAAGCTGAAAAATTCATATAATATATTACATGATTTGGGGCATGTTTTGTTTATTGTCTATTTACATTTCTCATTATCCTAAACTCTTTAAAGTACCAAGTTTAATTAGCCACTTCTTAATGAAAGTTTTAGAATAAAAATAATATGCATGAGTAAAACATCCTAGTAAATATGCAAAGTAACTTGACAGTATTGCCAGAAAAGTTGACTCTTGAGCTTTAGAAACTTAACTGTTCTTATAAATATGTTATGTGACTTAAGGATCTTATATTCTAAATTACACAGACAATAATGTTTAGATGCATAATGTACCAGAAGACAAGTGAGCCAGTAGATAGTCTAATCTCTAAGCAGTACATGTATCTTTTTGTAATCACACATCTTGATCTGATATTGATGGGTGTTGTGGAAGTAATAATTTTAGGAGAGAGCTGAAGAAAGAGCAGTAGTGGTATTTGTTGGCTATTAAAGTATGTACAAATCTGAGAGTGGGAGAAAGCCACAAATATGGTATTAAAAAGAGCTGCATGGGTGGTGCTTAGGCAGTGGCTAGAGGAATAGAAGAAAATGAGATACAGATGTATTTGGGGTGATACAGATGTATTTGGGGTGGTACAGAAAAATATTTTAGCATTTCCTATCCTACAAGAAATTTGGTATATTGCTCTTTTATTCACAATATTTTCAGTTTGAGGCACAAGTTTGAGAGTAAGGGGGGATATGATAGAGGTATATAAAATCATGAGTGGTGTGGAGAAAGTGAATAAGAAAAAGTTATTTACTTGTTCCCATAATATAAGAACTAGGGGCCACCAAATGAAATTAATGGGCAGCAGGTTCTTCTTCACACAGCGCACAGTCAACCTGTGGAACTCCTTTCCCAAAGAGGTTGTGAAGGCTAGGACTATAACAGGGTTTAAAAGAGAACTAGATAAATTCATGGAGGTTAAGGCCATTAATGGCTATTAGCCAGGATGGGTAAGGAATGGTGTCCCTAGCCTCTGGGCAGGTCTTCACTACGGGGGGGTGGAGGGGTGTCGATTTAAGATACGCAAATTCAGCTACGTGAATAGCGTATCTGAATTCGACGTATCGGAGCCGACTTACCCCGCTGTGAGGACGGCGGCAAAATCGACCTCCGCGGCTCCCCGTCGACAGCACTTACTCCTACCTCTGCTGGTGGAGTAAGTGCGTCGATTCAGGGATCGATTGTCGCGTCCCGACGAGACGCGATAATTCGATCCCTGAGAAATCGATTTCTACCCGCCGATTCAGGCGGGTAGTGTAGACCTAGCCTCTGTTTGTCAGAGGGTGGAGATGGATGGCAGGAGAGAGATTGCTTGATCATTACCCATTAGGTTCACTCCCTCTGGGGCACCTGGCATTGGCCACTGTCAGTAGACAGGATACTGGGCTGGCTGAACCTTTGGTCTAACCCAGTATTGCCGTTTTTAAGTTCTTATGACCCATTCATACAAGTGGCTGGCTCACACACGTAAATCCCAAGTACATTGAGATAAGAATCATATTCTTAATATATTTTCCAGTTATTCTTTTATTTGTTCTGTATTTTGCTTTTCTTTTTCTCTTTCCTATCCAAAATATATTTTAATAGTCACTTACAAGAGGAAGGGGGAACAATTCTTAGCTTTGTTAATTTATGTGAAAATCACATCAGATCTTTGTGCTAAAATCATTGCTAGGGAAATCAGTTCAGCAAGTGTGTGTTATTGCTTGGGGTGGGGGGGGTTGGCTTTGTTACAAAGAGAAAGTTCCTTTCACCCATGCACAAAATAGAGAAGATCCACCTGAAACAGGGCTTTTATTTCTTTGTAAAGTTTAAAGAGTCTATTCCCTGGTTAGATTCCTCCCTTCTCTCACTTTGTGCAGATGCAAGGGCAGACATTAAAATAAATCCAGTTGAACTAATGAGGGATAATATTTCTCTCAAAGGAGTAGAAGGCTGGACTTTTAAAAGCTGTTAACATTAACATTCCTGGGTTCACAAGAAATGTATGAGTTTTTTTCTGGTCAAAATAACATGTCCGCTTTGGATAGCGAAACACATCAGTTTGCCAGCATGTCACTTTATGTCAGATTAGATTAAGTTAAACTACATCCGGACAAGTGGGGAAGTTCTGATGTTAACTGTATTCATCTGCTAATGTTTTCCTCCTATGCTGTACCTTTAAGGAACCCCCACTTCAAAATCCAGCACTAGTGATAAAAATAAAAGCATCAATTGACCACTTGTATGAGAGAGGCATATCCAAAAATAAAAACAGGACGGTGCCCATTGGTGAATTTGAATGTTTTGATCTGAATCCTCCTGGGAAGCTACAGCAATAAATAAATTAAAACATAAAAAGGATAGGGAAAAATATAGCACTGTGTCTTTACCATACTGCTTTATCTAGGATAAATCTATGGAACTTCTGGAACTTTCAGCAATCATGCCACAAAGCCTGCTTATATTTATGCCTCTGCTATATGCAAATATAATTTTCATGCCACATTTCATAAAACACAAAATGTGCATAAAATGGTTCTGCATGTATTGAAGCCTGATTAGTAGACTGAAAAGTGGGTGGTGTTGGTAGTGAGGAGGCAGAGCCAGGGCACTCATTATATGCCCTTGACATTCTGCAGTGGCCGGGCTCCTGTGGCACTGCATCTTCAGTTTAAAGATATCTTTCCCTAGACCAGTCCCTGAGGGAGGGAGGGAGGAGGTACAAGCAGTGCCTCTCTTCCCGGGGAACAGTGTCCCTTGCTGGTGCAGAAGGGTGCAGTTTGTGAGACCTTTGCCAGTGAGGATGAATCAATCCTTTAGTTAGGACTTAGTGCTGTAAAGTTTCAAAGTACTGAACAAATATTAATTGAGCTCGTGCCAGCAAGACCACATTGCTTCTGTTACCTTCCTTTTAAACACATATTCTGCCAATTCTTAAATACAGATTCCTTCTAAATTAACTAATTGCATTATCATTGATAAGTTAGTGATTTACTGAAAGGGAAAAACTGCACCAACTCAAAAGGATACCATTTTTAAAAATTCATTCTGAAAATATCATATTTCTGCCATATATATATACATATATATTCTTTAGATTGACTAATACACAGAATGACAGATATTAAAACGATCTTAGAAACTATATACAAAGTGTGGCATCCTCAAAAAATATGCAGCTATATGTTGGCACTTGCACAAAGTGTTTCCTGCAGTTTTTTCAGGTGTGGTTTATTTACGTAGTATCTAGTATGTTGGGTAGCAGAGGGCTTGCCAAGATGAAGAAATGGGATCAATCTAATAACATAAGGCTTATCTCAAGTCATTTACCTTATTCCTTTGCTAAATTGTTAGTATATTAACCTAACAATTTATCCTTTAGGTATGTAACTAACGAGTTAATGTGCTTCCCTTCCAAGCAAAGCCAGATTTAGTGTTTATACCTTTACAGTTTAAAAATGAATGAGTTTGTCTAAAGAATAAGTTTAACCTAATAAATTAATAAAAATCTAGACAATCTAAGACAAAAATTGTAGTTTGTTGTCTTTATATTGTCTGTATGGAGATCACTAACTTCCGCTGAGGGCCTTATCTTGTGGTGTCAATCGTCTGAAAGGCAGAAAGCACCTCAAGTCCAGTTGAAGTGAATGAGAGTTGAGAGTGCCCCGCAAGTTACTGTATTAGATCCTGAACATACAGGTCAAATCTGAGACCTTGTTCTAAGCATAAGGGAAATTGCCTTCTGAATAACGTCTATTTATCATTTATGGGGTTTACTTTTTATAGCAGCCATCACAGTAGAATCTAAGCACATGACTACTCTAGGTCGTCTTCCACTCTGATCATGCAAAATATTGGTAGAGTCATAATGGCTGAATTATATGCATATTTACAAAAGAGAGGGAGTTTTTCCCTTTCCCTGGGCCCGACTCAGAACTCTTCATTTGAACATCCCCAAGAACTGAGATCTGGATTCAAAGTTTGCAGCCCAATCCCTTCTTTGCTATACAAGGGGAATAAAATGTGTATGCATGGTGAATGAAAAAATGTCTAGGAAAAATAGTGAAATTGGTAACTCAAATTAGTCAGAGACACAAATTGCATTGCAGTAGTATATTCTTTCTCACAAATTAATTCTCTAGGTTTCTTCCCCTCTTCTCCCCCTCCCCCGAAGAGTAAGTCTTAGAGACAAGTGGAACGTTCTTCTCAAACCACAAACCCACTGGACCTGGGCCTGCCTTGGAGGCCCAATACTGATAAGGATGTCCAATCAGAAGGAAAATAGAAATCCATTTGTATGTTCTATATGGAGCCATTATATGGATGGAGTAGACTCTCTGCTCCTTGTGTCCCCTTTCTAATCTTTCTAGGCATTGATATCACACTTGACAGCATGATGCCTGAGTGCCCTGTGTGATGGAGGAAATGAGTGGATTCATGTTACATGAATCCTATCTGCTGCCCTTGCCCCTTACCCATCATCCTCTGCCAGCAAAAGCACACTGAGCACCTATAGAGCGGTATTCCAGACCACACAAGGGATGGGCCTCCTGACTCAACACCTCTCTTCTCACAGCAGAATTGCACTAATTATTTTGCTAGGGAGCCTACTTTGACTCGATTTAAGGGGAGGATTTACCCCTAAAAGAGCAACAGAGGTAGCTAATTGTCATTGTCCTCTGACTAATTTCCCAAGGGAGATGCATATTAATAATGAAACATCCCAGAACTCAGAACACTAGTAATAATATTTAGACATAATACCTACATAACTCCCATAAAGTTAGGTCTTTTTTGCTACAGGTGTGGCCGGTTCTGTTAACAGCTTGGAAAGGCACGTTCAAGCTCTTGTTGGTAAAAAGCAATACTTGTCCTTACCATTATACTAATCTCTTGCCTGTATTAAATCTAAACTATGAGGTAGCCCAAGGCATGTGCTGTTCTGGATAACACCTTTCTTTGGAGGTGTTTTGTCCCAGGTTTTCATCCACCAAACAAGCAAGGACATGATGAGCTTCATTATATGCGGCAAACTCCCTTGTTAGGAATCATTTCTTTACTGCTGGGTGGCTCGATGAATCATATATTTTCTAACTGGTTTTGATGGTCAATACTCTCTATGAATATCCCATCTCTACCGAGGGCTGGCCAAACACAGGGCCCTTGCATCTGTTATTGTGATATTATACTTAGTGGGCTCCACTACAGTCCAAATATTACTATGTACTAGGCATTTTCCAAGTGTCCCAGACAGCTCACAATCTGACATGACAAACCATGTATAAAGTGTTGTGTGGGAGGGAAAAAATATAGGACCAGATTCTTAGACCTGCTCTAATCACATTACACTACTCATTCTATACAAAGGTAGCAGAAACTGTCTCCATCTTGCCAGCTGAAGATTCCCCTAGAGTTTGGGAATTCCTCAACATGTAGTGCTGGCATAGCTGATTTCCATACCACCTCCCTGCAGCCTCCAATGTAGAGGGCAGTGAGGAGTATGGCTGAAGTGCACTGTACTCCAGCTATCCCTAGTCGGGGATGGTCCCTTGGGGACGTCTGTCAGACAATATAGTGTAAAGCAGCTCCTTAGGCAAATTCCTCTGTCCAGGGTTAGGGCTGAGATGGAACTGGACAGAGAATCAAATATCCAGAACCTGCTGCCTGACAGATGTCCTTGTCCTGCTGTGCCAAACGGATATTGGCTGTAGCTGAGAGTCTGGCCTCAGTTTTTTTTAACTCAGTGTTAGTTTTTTACCACTGCTAGACAACTTAGACATTGTTAGTTAGCAGTTATTGCAATCTTCATGATACTAGTGGATCTAAAGGAGGGATATGGAGGAGGATGAAATAATGGCTTTATGGACTAGTTCAGAAGGGTATTCCATGTGTAAATCTAGAGGTGGAAGAAAGCAAGAACAGCTGTGGAAGAGGCTGACAAATAGACAGTCAAGGCTAGCACCATTGTTGGAGCCAGGGTTGGGAGGGCAACATAAGAAATTAGTTGAAAGGGAGGGAGAAACAGAGTTCTGAAAGATGTCAAGGATGACAGAAAGAAGTTTGAACTTGATGCATTGCAGAACCATCATCTTCAGTTTATAAAATCTCTAGTTATAAAGATATATTTAAGGAAACCCATCTATCTGCAAATAATTATTTTTATATCATGCAGTCTTCTGCAAAGAGAAGTAGTTCTTATTGAGACAGTGGATTATTGTATCATTAATTACTAATTATTTCTGTAAACTGTTACTCATACATATTTGCCATATCTGTTCTATCTATGCACAGGATACTAACTACAGAAAAATACAGAGTGAAATTCAGAATGTCCTCTGGGGCTCCTGTTTCTTTATGTCAAGATACAAAATATTTTTTTTATTTTGAATAATTAGAGCCTAGATTTATCCTACTGATGACCAAAGCCTTCACAGTAAAACAAAGCTTATGGGATAAGATGTTGGTCCTGTGATCCGTGTTTCATTCCGGGGTCTAATTTCTTATTTACTGGGCCAGCAGGGCCAGGGCTTTGAATGTAGGGTTGCCAACTTTGGTTGGATGAATTCCTGGAGGTTTCATCACATGCCATTATCTTTAATTAAATATTAATCTTTAATTTCTGGAGACTTCAGGACAATCCTGGAGGGTCAGCAACCATATTTGAAGAATGGGAGTGCTTCCTGTCTCTTTGCATTGACTCATACTGCTGAACTAGGAGTGGCATGAAGTCCCATTTGGTCCTGTTAGTTGAAGAAGATGTCTATGACCTGGAGCATTTCAGAGAGGATTGGAAAGAGGAAGTCTCCCAGTGTGGATGGAGATGGGAGGATGAAGACTGAGGACAAGTCACTGCTTTCAGAACTTTAAGGATAAATGCTGGAATTCAATACTGTGCCCACTTTTAAAAAATAACGCCACCCTTTTAATGTATATTTTTAAACATTTTATTAACTCAAACTAGGAAAACTGAAAAACTGTCTCAAGTGAGGCCACATCCCAACAGCCATGTCTGTCTGTTCCCACTATGTCAATAATCCTAACACTTTGGTTTTCACTTACTGTTGTTAATCCCTATATAGCCAGTGAAACTGCAGACAGTTCTTCTAAAATCTGCACAGCAGGTGCTATGTAATGAGACTCCCCTTGCCTCACTGCTATGTCCAAAATTTATGTAGTAATTAGACATTTAATAGAAATACGATATTCTGTTAAACTGACAAGAAGTTAAATTAAAAGAGGCAGAAAGACGGTGTTATTTTTATAAACCAGGACTCACAAGGAGATATACGGATGATGGAAAAAAGTTACCTTAGCTATTTCCTTAGCTACAAGACAACACTATATTTCTCCTGAGAGACAGTGTGATTGAGAGAGTTATAAAGAAGACCTCACGTTTCTATTGCTTAGAAAGTCTTCAGAATGCTTCTCTGAGAAGTCATCAGATATTGAGTCATGCCATGACAGATGAGCAATACAGTGATTAAAATAAATGTGCTTTGTTTCTTGGCCAACTGCCCAAAATAAAAAGTAGAAAAACACAACTCTTGTTCACAGGTGCTTCATAACTAAAAACTAACTGAACTGTTTCAGAGTAGCAGCCGTGTTAGTCTGTATCCGCAAAAAGAAGAACAGGAGTACTTGTGGCACCTTAGAGACTAACAAATTTATTAGAGCATAAGCTTTCGTGGACTACAGCCCACTTCTTCGGATGCATATAGAATGGAACATATATTGAGGAGATATATATACACACATACAGAGAGCATAAACAGGTGGGAGTTGTCTTACCAACTCTGAGAGGCCAATTAATTAAGAGAAAAAAAACTTTTGAAGTGATAATCAAGCTAGCCCAGTACAGACAGTTAAGAAGTGTGAGAATACTTACAAGGGGAGATAGATTCAATGTTTGTAATGGCTCAGCCATTCCCAGTCCTTATTCAAACCGGAGTTGATTGTGTCTAGTTTGCATATCAATTCTAGCTCAGCAGTCTCTCTTTGGAGTCTGTTTTTGAAGTTTTTCTGTTGTAATATAGCCACCCGCAGGTCTGTCACTGAATGACCAGACAGGTTAAAGTGTTCTCCCACTGGTTTTTGAGTATTTTGATTCCTGATGTCAGATTTGTGTCCATTAATTCTTTTGCATAGAGACTGTCCGGTTTGGCCAATGTACATGGCAGAGGGGCATTGCTGGCACATGATGGCATATATCACATTGGTAGATGTGCAGGTGAACGAGCCCCTGATGGTATGGCTGATGTGATTAGGTCCTATGATGATGTCACTTGAATAGATATGTGGACAGAGTTGGCATCGGGGTTTGTTACAAGGATAGGTTCCTGGGTTAGTGGTTTTGTTCAGTGATGTGTGGTTGCTGGTGAGTATTTGCTTTAGGTTGGGGGGTTGTCTGTAAGCGAGGACAGGTCTGTCTCCCAAGATCTGTGAGAGTAAAGGATCATCTTTCAGGATAGGTTGTAGATCTCTGATGATGCGCTGGAGAGGTTTTAGTTGGGGGCTGAAGGTGACAGCTAGTGGTGTTCGGTTATTTTCTTTGTTGGGCCTGTCTTGTAGGAGGTGACTTCTGGGTACTCGTCTGGCTCTGTCAATCTGTTTTTTCACTTCAGCAGGTGGGTATTGTAGTTTTAAGAATGCTTGATAGAGATCTTGTAGGTGCTTGTCTCTATCCGAGGGATTGGAGCAAATGCGGTTATATCTTAGAGCTTGGCTGTAGACAATGGATCGTGTGGTGTGTCCTGGATGGAAGCTGGAGGCATGTAGGTAAGTGTAGCGGTCAGTAGGTTTCCGGTATAGGGTGGTATTTATGTGACCATCGCTTATTAGCACAGTAGTGTCCAGGAAATGGACCGCTTGTGTGGATTGATCTAGGCTGAGGTTGATGGTGGGATGGAAATTATTGAAATCATGGTGAAATTCCTCAAGGGCTTCTTTTCCATGGGTCTAGATGATGAAGATGTCATCAATGTAGCTGTAATGCAGAAACTGTAATACTGTAAGTATTGTGCATGGACCCACATCAGCCCCTGTTGAGTCTTTGTCATTGGACCCCATCTTGTCTTTGCACTCCCCTGAATCAAGTGACTTCACCAGGCTAGTGTTTGCTGTGTGCTACCCTTCCCAAAGTGGAGTTAGCCTGTCTACATGAGTGTGTACAACCTTACAAAGGTTGGTGCACAGTGACTGCGCTCCACCTGTGTTCCCTGAGTCAGGGGTGGTTGTGCTCAGTGCTGCTACTTCTGGGTCATGGATGGTGTGCTTCAGGCCTCCTCCAACACCAAGCTATCCCTTTTAGGGGTTTCCTTGTACCTTAACATTATGGAATTTTTGCCATTGACTTCAATGGGGCCAGAATTTCACCCTGTTCTTAAATATAACAACACTGTAAAATCAAATAGGGTTTAAAAAAATGTAAACTATTAATATTTTATTTTGTTTTTAAAAATCACCTTGAATTTCTGCCTCGGATTTTCCTGCCTGTAAGGAAAGTTAAGCATTCGATCTTGTAGTTTGAGCAGTTCCGCAGCATACCACTTCCATCCCTGTGACTTACTCTTCCCCAACACACACACACACACACACACACACAATTCTCTGACCTCTCCAGAGGGCTGTCAGTGGACCACAGCACCACAAGAGGTCTTACCTTGCCCACTTTCAGAGAGACAAGAGGAGAACCAGAGACAGTCGGACCCCTCTGTAGAAGGATCCCCACAGAAAGATCTTGGCCAAAGTATGTTTAAAGATACAACATTATAATTATGATCAGTATTTTCAAACATTAAAGTTAGGATATTTAGGTACCTGTTTTTCAGAGGTGCTGAGCACCTAGCAATTCTGATTGAAATTTTGTTCCTAACTTTAGGTTCCTTCATTTGAAAAATATTAGCTGGTATTTGTAATATAATACATACATCCTTAACTGTGCTACTACAGATATCATGGCTTTTAAAACACACTTTCATTTTCCTTAATCTAATTGACATTTCTCTGTGCTGTTGGTTTACTTTTTACCCTTCACTCCTCATGAACAGTGAAGCTTAAACTGGTTAATTTCACTTTCTGGGTCAAAGTTACATGGGATCAGCACTGGTCTCTGCCAACAGGCAGCGAGACAAGGTGGCTACAAATCTCCTCTTCTCCGGGGACGTGCAGCCAGCCCAGGTAGCCCCAATGATAGTACTGATATCCCTTAAACAGCCTTGCCATGAGTGCTGCTAAAGAATCTCTGACTGAGATTAAAGTGGCTCTCACTCAGGGCTAATCCACCTGGGAGTCTCAGCAAGTTACACTGAGGTGACATGGACCCATTGTTTATAATTCATTTCCCTCTGCGTGTGTTCTCATCATATTGTGTTTGGGGGCTTTAATATTACAGGTGAATAATTTAATTAAATAGAAATTGTGGACCGTTGCTAATCATAGACGGTTTAATAAGTCACCCCTAACTCTCTTTAAAATATCCTTAATTTTGTGTCAAATAGTCCTTGATGGTATTCCTTTATGAAAATGAACTCCAGATAGAAAAAAGTCAGAGCTACAGGGCCTGACTGAACACTAAGCTTCCATGACCTTGCAGAGAACCTAATATGCCACAAACTGATGTCACACCACTCTTAGTGATGCAATCATAGCTGAACTGATTGACAACTAGTACAAACCATAACAGGTTACAGTGGAGTATATACAAATGCTGATATCCTCCTGACAATGAAAACCACCTATAGAGAGGATTAAATGTGCAGACACAGCAGTGAGAGTTAATGGTAGTGGGGCAGAAGAGCAGGTGAGGACCGTGGAAGCCTTGTGGTGGGTCTACCTGATATCCTTGGTCTGCGTTTTTCACAGATCCTTTGCTTTATGCAGAACCTCCGCTGACCATTTTATGAGGCCATCGTTCCTGTCTCAGGAATCTGCCAAAAACGGGTCCCCAAAAAAACCTTATTTTTCCAGTTATTTGTTTCTTCTCCCAGGGGTATTTCCACAGAAGGGGAACATCAGGGTCTTAGTTATTGCACCCAGAGATTGTCAAATTCTTATGTGGCCCATAAAATTGTGACGTACGGTGAGTCCAACTCAGGCTTTCACCGCAAAAAGAACCTTTTCAAGACTGAAAAAGTTGAGTTAACTTTTGTTGTTTTGTTTTTCTTTTATTTTTCATGTGCCTTTAAACATTCTGATGTTGATAGATTCCAAAAGTTGAAGTATGAAAATATAGCAAGAAACCTTTTGGAGGAGTTCACAACTGGCTGTAGCCAGAAAGTACCAGAAACTTCGCAAGCTTGTTCTTGTGAGATTTCCCGCTTAATCTCTGCATTACAGGCAATCAGATTCATCCAAATGTTGGGGTGATTATCCAAGAGGAATCCTCTGAAGTTCATTCATACTATAAGAGTTTAGTAATGGTGTACTCCTTGAAGATCAGTTATATTTTTGCTCCAAGACTATCATTAAGTTACTGATTTTCCAAGGAAGGTGATGGGACCCTGTCTTAGGCAGCTTGTTAGTGATAATCTCCTTTTGAATACCCCTCTTCCACTCTCTGTTTGTCTTTATATAGAAGTCATATGTGGTGTATCTCCATTAATTTGACCCAACAACCAGAGTTGCTCCTTCATTGTAGCTGCTGAACTATATGTGGCAAATTCAGTCCTGGCAGGAGCAGGCACAACTTTATTCATGTTTTTGGAGTTGCACCAGGGATGAATTGGGCTGTGTATCTTCCCCTTAACTTGAAACTGATGTAAACAAATTGATGTGCTAAAACCTTTTGAAAACAGCTGCCTTCTTCACATGGTAAACACCAGTTTCCAAGCTGTGTTTTGCTACAGTGGTGAGTGAGTATGCAATTGGTGAGGTTTTCTTTGGCATACCTGGTTGTTGGTTGGCCTTCTGTACAGGTGGTTCTCATTAATATGGGAGGAAAATGTCTTGGCTATCAGAATGATGCATAAGCTGTATCCAGAAACCAGGCTTGAATTGCAAACGTAAAATCAGTCTCCATTGCATGATGTAAAACTGGCTAAATTCCACCTCCTGCTGCTGCCAAATTGGTACATATTACCAGTGCTGGAAGACGTATCTTTCTTTGGGTTTATTGTTAAGACTTTGGGGCCAGATTTTCAAAGTTTTAATTAACTATAATTAACTTTTGTGAGGAAATGTCAAATGTGCTTGAGCAAATCAGGTCTGTGCACACTCACAGCAAATATTTTCACATTCTCGTATCCACCAGGCACCTAATTCACCCTTGGACCCAATCCACTTCCCAGTAAAGTTAATGTGAAAAACTCCAATTGCAGCCAAATGGAGATGGATCACGTCCCATGTGCTCATTCAAGTTTGAGTATGTGCACCCATATGTTACATGTGAACATTGTATGCATGAAGAGAACTTTGAAAATCTGTCCATTTAATTATTAAATTTAAGTTAACATAACACATAACTACACAAATTTTGTCTGGGCGAAGATACCCTGACGCAGAACTCTAACACTCTTATTGTAAAGCTTGCCAATGAACAGTGCATTCCAGCTGGAACAATATGCCAAGCAAGCTAGGTGGTCCAGATGAAATTACTATAAGGTGGATACAAAACTGGTTGAAAGACCGTACTCAGAAAGTAGGTTCGCTGGGGACGTACCTAGTGGGGTGACAAGGGGATTTGTCCTGTGTCCATTACTATTCAATATTTGCGTTACTGACTTGGATAACAGAGTGGAGAGTATGCTTATAAAATTTTCAGATGACACCAAAGTAGGAGGGGTTGCGAGTATTTTGGAGTGTGGGATTAGAATTCAAAATCATCTTGACAACTTGGACAATTGGTCTGAAGTCAACAAGATGAAATTCAATAAAGACAAATATAAATTACTACACTCAAGAACAGAAAATCAAATGCACAACTAAAAAATGGGGAATAACTAGCTAAGCAGTAGTACTGCAGAAAAGGATCTGGGAGTTATAGTGGATCACAAATATGAGTCAACAATGTGATGCAGTTGCAAAAAAGAAAGTCTTGTATCATTCTGATTTGTGTTAACAGGAGTATCATATGTAAGAAATGGGAGGTAATTGTCCCATTCTACTCAGCACCAGTGAGGCCTCAGCTGGAGTATTTTGTCCAGTTCTGGGCACCACACTTTATGAGATATATAGACAAATTGCAGCGAATCCAGAGGACAGCAACAAAAATGATAAACAGTTTAGAATGAGAAAAAGTTAAATAACAGGTCATTTTTAGTCTTGAGGAAAAAAAAGACTGAGGGGGGGCCTGATAAGTCTTTAAATATATTAAGGACGGTTTTAAAGAGGACTGTGATCTGTTGTTCTCCTGGACCACTGAAAGTAGGACAAGAAGTAAACAACTTAGTCTGAAGCAAGGGAGATTTAGATTAGATATTAGGAAAAAGTTTCTAACTAAGAATAGTTAAGTCCTGGAATAGGCTTCCAAGGGAGGTTGTCTTTGGAGGTTTTTAAGAACAAATTAGACAAACAGGTGTCAGGGATGGTCTCAGAGCAGGGGGCTGGAATTAGAGGTCTTTTCCAGCCCTACATTTCTACCAACGTCATATAATTAATAGAGAAAAATAGGTAATCATAACTTTTAACATGCTGGGTCTAAATGGGTGATATTAGCCTTTAAAGTATGTGACAAATCTGGAAGATCAGCCAGTTTGTGAATATTTTAAAAATAGTATTAATATACAAGCATAAAATCTAAGTGAAAGGAATGGCCCTGGTCCTGCATGATGGATTGATTTAAAGGCACACACCATTTCACACGAATGGGCCCTCACTTTGGTATCAAAAGTTCGTTACCCTTTGTTTTGTAATATTTTGAAATACCATCAAATTGGATGGTAAGCTTTGTGAATTTTGCCTCTACCCATTCACTCCTCCTAAGTGTTCCCCCATCCACAAGCTCAGGAGCAGGTGGTAAGCCCTGGTGACAAAAGATGCCACATCATGTCCTCTGACCTAGAAAACATCACCAAATGAATGCATAGCTGTATGCCATCATTCCTAAACAACAGCCCATTGCCATGCCCAGAAAACACACACACCTTTGTATAAAATCACATAGTCCTACCAGCTTCTGAGCTCTACCACTTTATAGTATTAAGAGAAAAGAATTATAATTAGCAATTTGCTTTTGGCTAGACACACATCTCCTTAGTTTTTCCTAACATCTACTTGGCAACCTTCCTTTTTCATATTCTGGCATGCCTAGCAATAATGATGATAATATTTAGCACTTATGTAGCTCTTTATATTTTCAAATCATTGTACAAACATTCACTAATGAATCATCCTAACTTTCTTATGAGGTAGTGTGAAGAAACAGAACCTGGTCCCAGTCTTAGGGTTACCATCTTTTAGTTTTTAAAAAGGAGGACACTCCATGGGGACCCGGCCCCGCCCCAATCCCGCCCCTTCCCCACCCTCAGCCCCGCCCCAACTCTGCCCCCTCCCCTGAACGCTCCGTCCCCTGCTCCTCCCCCTCCCCTGCTTCCCGCGAATCAAATGTTCGCAGGAAGCCTGAAACAGGGAGGCAGCAGGTAGGCTGGGGCGGGGTGCGGCGCGGCTCAGTCCGGCCCTCCTGGCCGAGCGGCTCCCTTCGGCCGCTGGCCTGCCCAGGCCAAGAGGCTCTGGCCCCAGCGTCTCCCGCCCGGCTTGGCTCGGGCCCTGGGGCACTGGCTCCTGGCCCGGCCCCGCGACCCCGGCTCCCGGACCGGCGACCCCGGACCCCGGCCCCGCACTGCGACCCCAGCCCCGCGCCTCCGGCTCCCGGCCCAGACCAGCTCGGCACCGTGCCCCCGGCCCCGCGGGCCCGGCTCCCGGCCCGGCACCGCGCCCCCGGCCCGGCTCCCGGCCCGACACCGTGCCCCCAGCCCCGGCTCCCGGCCCGGACCGGCGGGCCCGCCCCCCGGCCCGGTACCGTGACCCCGGCTCCGGGCACGGCACCGCGCGCCCGGCTCCCTGCATGGCACTGCGCCCGGCACGGCACTGCACCGGCCCCGGCCCCGCACCCCCGGCTCCTGCCGAGCACCGCCGACCCCAGCCCCAGAGGCCCCGACCGAGCACCGCCAAGCCCTCCGTCCCTCCCTCCCTCCCGATTTTCCCGGACATGTCCGGCTTTTGGGGGTTCAAATCCCCGTCCGGGGGGAAATCCCCAAAAGCCGGACATGTCCGGGAAAATCCGGACATATGGTAACCCTACCCAGTCTCAACACAGCAGATGCACAATGACTTAGTCCTTGTCTGTACTAGAGAAGTGTGATTAAAAAATCAGTCTAGATAAACAAGATAAACAAGTGAAAAGCCCTAATATTGATGTAGTTAAGCCAGTTTAACCCTTGCTTATACCAGTTTAGCTTATGTTGGTAAGCTGCTGACACAAACTGATTTAGTCAGGGTTTACTACCATTTAAATGCAGTAACTCCTCGCTTAACATTGTAGTTATGTTCCTGAAAAATGCAACTTTAGGTGAAACGATGTTAAGCTAATCCAATTTCCCCATAAGAATTAATGTAAATACGGGGGGCGGGGTAGGTTCCAGGGAAATTTTTTTCACCAGACAAAAAATTATATATTATATAGATATATACACAGTATACGTTTTAAACAAACAATTTAATACTGTTCACAGCTATGATGATTGTGAAGCTTGGTTGAGGTGGTGAAGTTAGAGGGTGGAAGAGGGAAGGATGTTTCCCAGGGAATGCCTTGCTGCTAAATGACGAACTAACACTCGGCTGAGTCCTCAAAGTTTAACACGTTGTTAATGTAGCCTCTCACACAAGGCAGCATGAACACGAGGGAGGGGAGACAGCATAGCAGACAGAGACAGACACACCTTGTGTGTGGGAGAGAGAGAGATGCCCACTGCCCCTTTAAGTAAGCTGACCCACTCTTAAGTGCATTGTCTTTTTAAGTGGATCAGGAAGTTGAGGCAGCAGCTGCTGCTGACCCAAGCTCTCTCTGTCTCTCTCAGTCATCCATGTCCCCTCCCTGCTCTATATGGAGAAGGGATAAGGAGGGTGCAGGAGCAGGGGGAGGGGGACACCCTGACATTAGCTCCCCCCCTTCCCTCCCTGCACAGCAAGCAGGAGTCTCTGGGAGCAGCTCCCAGGCAGAGGGCAGGAGCAGCACATAGCAGTGGGGGAGGGACAACTGAACTGCCGATTGATAGCCTGCTGGGCGGCTGCAGCACAGGGAACTTAGGGGAGCGGGGAACTGATAGGGGCTGCCGGTCCACCCTGGTTAGAAGCCCCCACCAGCTAGCTGCAACGGGCTGCTCTTCCTGCAAGCAGTGGACAAAGCAGGCGGCTGCCAAATGGCAGGGAGCACTGCACAACTTTAGAAGGGAGCATTGCACAACTTTAAACGAGCATGTTCCCTAATTGAACAGCAACGAAACAACGTTAACCGGGACGACTTTAAGTGAGGAGTTACTGTATTGACAAGGCCTTCATGTCCATCATCCTTGCATCCACAGTCACTTTTCTGATGTTTTCCTTTATCCTTAATTTAAGATCAACAAACATAAACCTGAGCTTGAGTTTTCTCCTGAGTTGACTTTTTAGGGTTTTCCCTGAAAGATCTTAGTCACTTTTTTGCCTCAACAACTCACTATCTTTCATCCATCTGAGTAGAATCTAATGAAATCCTCCTGGTCTGGCTGCCAGATGAGTCAACAGAATAGACCTACATCTCCTTGACAGTTCTGGAACCTCTCACAGGTAGGTTGATAAATATAATTATCCCCATTTAACAGATCGGAAACTAACACAGGAAAATTAAATCACTTGTCCAAGACCCACACTGCCCCTCAAAGTTTGGATTAGCATTCCTGGCTCAAGCTGCTGAATTTAGTTCAGTAGATCATGCTGTAAGCTTTCTCCATCTGAAGTCTGAAATCAATATGTGACATACTTTGTCAAGGCAAATACTGCTCTTGTCAAAACTTAATTTATCCTTTGCTCTGCAGTAAAATGCTAACAGCATATCTCCATGGACCAGTAAAAACTTATTGTCCTAACAGACAATCCCATGCTTAGTTATTGTGCCTGAATCACTAATGTTTTATTCAGATAATTCTGGTCTACTAAATGCTTGTGTCCACCAACATTATTTTTGCACGTGTTCCCTTTGCCACATGATTTCTATTGAAGACACTGACATAAAATACACTTGGTGGGCTAACCACACAAGTTAGTTTTTAATTCCACCAGCATCTGAACTGAAGGCAACAGGGAGATCGATAGCCTGATTTACCTGGTTGCTCAGGAAAATCAGTTCAATCTGCCCATCTGTAGTATCCACCCCTCTATATATGTGAAACTTCTGAAGTGGAATTGTTGGCTGCTATCCTTCCAGTCACTCTGCCAACTCATTTCAAAGAGCTTGTAACCTCAGTTACTAATTGGCACAGCAAGACAACATTAAACCATGCCTCCTGCTGAGTGTAGGGGTATCCAAATTCACCCTTTGGCAAGGATATTCCTTTTTGTACACTATGCATTGTTTCTGAACTAAACCGTTTCCCCCACCCCCTACATCCCTTCCACACTGTTCCTACAGACCTGGGCCTACTTGCTCATTGCTTTCGCTCATCTGTGTATAAAAAAATAAAAACTCACTTGCTGCTGTATTTCCTTGATATTAGTGCTATATCCTTCCCCTAGACGGTGCTATTTAACATGAATTGTTTTTCCTCTCGTCCTCTGGTCCTTCTGACTAATCATGTGTATGAGGGAGTGGGAGAGAATGGCCACCTAATGTGTCCAGTACGTTTCCTTCCTTCTGACTCTTGACATTTCTTTTTTTCTGTCTCCCATCCTGGAGGTTCTGCACAAGATTCCAGCAGCATCAGTGTTGATGTATCACTTCCCATGTATTTCAGAAATCTCTTCCAAGTGCCTCAGCAAAGCAATATGGCATGTGACCCAACAATGAGAACAGGAAATGGGTTCACTGGTTTTACTTGTCTTCTTCCTTTTTTTCCACCTTTATTTTTCTTTTGAAGCTATACCATTTTAGGCTGCGATCACCAAGTGGTGTCAGACTTGGTCAGTGTTTGATTGGGAGACCTCCAAAGAGAGCCCAGACTGAATTGGCACAGCACTTTTTGAAGAATAGCAATATTAGTCCTGATTTAGTGACGGAATTGCAGTTGGTATTCAGTGACAGGTTGTGACTATTGCATATGTAGGCCATATTATTGTTTTAAAGCCATGGACAATGTGGGGGTGAGAGGAGATGGAGCTGTAAGTGAAACTCCAAATAGAATTAGATGGAACCCCAGCTAGACTTCCTCCTGACACTTTATGGTAGTGAACTCCGAGCATGAGCCAAATGAAAGGAAGCAGCTTGTAGGTCCCTCATGCCAGGCCAGTTCTTACCCCAGCATTCCCTGTCTCTAGTGCAGATGTGTAAATCCTGTCCCCCATCAGCGTATTGGGAGGGAAGCCACTCACCTACCGAGCTGCAGGGACTACTCAGAGGATTTTTGTTATGTGTTTGCGGGGCCAGCTCTAACAATTTTGCTGCCCCAAGCAGCAAAAAAAAGCGTCGCCCCGCCGAGCCCCC
Organism: Trachemys scripta elegans; assembly: GCF_013100865.1. Taxonomy (NCBI): domain Eukaryota; kingdom Metazoa; phylum Chordata; order Testudines; family Emydidae; genus Trachemys; species Trachemys scripta. Next base: position 195,705,897 of record NC_048299.1, read on the forward strand.
CTGCCGAGCGCCGTGCCGCCGGAGCCCGCCGGAGCCCGCCTTCCCCCCCCCCCCCCCGCGCCCCCAAACCCCCCCCCCAGCACCCCGCACCGCCCCCCTGCCGAGCACCGCGCCGCCGGAGCACACACCCCCCCCCGGCGGAATGCCGCACCTCGCTGCCCCCGAACCTGCTTGTGCATCTTCCTAGGGCACCAAACCGGAGTGGCAGTGTAACCCTGTGCACCAGCTTGCAATGCCACTCACTGAAATTTGGCCTGCCCCTAGCACGATGGGGGACTACTGGGGCAAACTTGGTTGGGTACCAAATTAGGTTGCCATCTCTGAGGATTAGAAAAAATGGCCACTGCCCACCCAACCAGCCTGACCCTCCATTTCCCCTTAGGCATCCCCCTGCTTCCATCAGCCTGAGATGCCTCTTTCCCCCTCAGGTGTCCTCCACAACCACCAACCCGACCCCCCTGTCCAATAACCCCTACACCCACCCCATCCCAGGAACCTCAGCTCAGGGGCTCCCTCTGCCATCCCTTCCCAGGAACCCTTGCTTCCCTCACACTGGTCTCTGCACCTTATCTCTCAGGTCCATGCTGCTTTCCTGTGCTGAGAGGAGCAGGAGCCTCAGCTGCCACCATGGGCACATTGAGGGCCATACACATGGAGTGAGAGCTAGGAACTGGACTGGCAGTGCTCCCAGTGGCCAGGTGATCTGAGTGCCATAGTGGAAACAGTTGTGGTGCTCCTATGTGAAGAGCTCTGTGGACTTGACAAAAAGCTCTGTGGCACTTGAAAGCTTGTCCCTTCGACCAACAGAAATCGGTCCTCCAATAAAAGATATTATTTCACTTACCTGGTCTCTCTCAGATCCTGGAACGCACATTGCTACTACAACATAGCAAATCAGTTCTGGGTCCAGTTCTGTTCAATACCTTCATCAATGATTTAGATAATGGCATAGAGAGTACACTTATAAAGTTTATGGACGATGCCAAGCTGGGAAGGGTTGCAAGTGCTTTGGAGGATAGGATTACAATGCAAAACGATCTGGACAAACTAAAGAAATGGTCTGAAGTAAATAGTATGAAATCCAATAAGCACTTATATATATCCTATCCTCCATGAACTTATCTAGTTCTTGGGGGGTTCAAAAAGAACTAGATAAGTTCATGGAAGATAGGTTCATAAATGGCTATTCGCCAGGATAGGCAGGGATGCAAAACTATCCTCTGAAGTGTCCCTAGCCTGTTTGCCAGAAGCTGGGAATGGGTGACAGGGAATGAATCACTTCATGATTGCCTGTCCTGTTCATTCCCTCTGAAGTACCTGGCATTGACCACTGTCAGAAGACAGGATACTGGGCTGGATGGACCATTGGTCTGACACAGTATGGCTGTTCTTATGACAAATGCAAAGTACTCCACTTAGGAAGAAACAATCAGTTATACACATACAAAATGGGAAATGACTGCCTACGAAGAAGTACTGCAGAAAGGGACCTGGGGGTCACAGTGGATCACAAGCTAAATAAAGTCAGCAGGGTAACATTCCCCCCCCCCCCCCCCAACCCCCTCCCCCCCAAAAAAAGGGTGAGGGGGCAAACATCATTCTGGAATGTATTAGCAGGAGTGTTGTAAACAAGACATGAGAAGTAATTCTTCTGCTGTACTCCACGCTGATTAGGCCTCAACTGGCGCATTGTGTCCAGCTGTCAGTGCTATATTTCAGGAAAGATGTGGACAAATTGGAGAAAGTCTAGAGAAGAGCGACAAAAATGATTAAAGGTCTAGGAAACATGACCTATGAGGGAAGATTGAAAAAATTGGGTTTGTTTAGTCTAGAGAAGAGAAGACTGAGAGGGGACATGATAACAGTTTTCAAGTATATGAAAGGTTGTTACAAGGAGGAGGGAGAAAAATTGTTCTTCTTCACCTCTGAGGATAGGACAAAAGCAATGGGCTTAAATTGCAGCCGGGGCCGTTTAAATTGGACATTAGGAAAAAATTCCTGACTGTCAGGGTGGTTAAGCACTGGAATAAATTGTCTAGGGAAGTTATGGAATCTCAATCATTGGGGATTTTTAAGAACAGGTTAGACAAACACTTGTCAGGGATGGTCTAGATGATACTTAGTCCTGCCATGAGTCCAGGGGACTGGACTAGATGACCTCTTGAGGTCCCTTCCTGTCCTATGATTCTATGATCGTATTGTTTCTATGAAATTACAAGTAACTTTAAGTAACCAGTGAAAAAATCCTGGCACATTGCAACTGGCAATGCAGAATCAAAATGTCCAGGACAATTAAAAAAAAAAAACCCCAGCAAGTGGCAACTCTGGGGCCAGACCTGATGTGGTCCCTATGCAGGTGGACAGAGTGCACATTGGTTAATCCAGGCCTGCCCTCAGGGCTACATCTTGTACAACTTTTGATATAGTTCATTGATCTACTGTAAAACAAGCATTATATTAATGTTCATCAGAGCATTCAGGCTATAACAGAGATGCAGTATGGATGACAAAACAAAATGTAAACCTGGGGAAATGGACTGATTTGGCAGATGGATATATCTTTTCATGCCATGCTTCAGAAAGTAGCCTTCGTCTTAGCTCTAAAGGGCTTTAATTGTATCCAGAGCATTAGTAAAACCACTGGGATATTATTCCCTCTAAAGTAAAGACACTTGTATTTCTACCACTGTAGAGAGTAACTCCAGAGCCCTAATGTTGTATGAAACAGGCTGTAACTCTCAAATCTTTATATCCAGCTGCTTTATTTCACACACATTAAGTATTTGAATGTCTGAGGTCCAGTTGTTTTTAATGGATGTCCAAAGCCTAACAGCTTCCAGTCACATAGCCTCAGAAAAAAATCCATTATTAGGTTGCTTTTACAAAAATAAGTTGTGTAGCAAATAATATTTAACATCCTGTTTTAAAGTTGTTAATACACTTGAGAGAAAAGTGAATTTTTAATGGCTGCCTATAAGATGTTTTTTAATTAAGAGCCATGTTGTAGTTAAATAAAGTTTTTGCTAACTTTTATATAATGCTCAATCCTCAGGGTGTAACCCTGTCTTCTATGCATTTATCCCTGGATTAATGGCTCATAATTTCACTCTTTACTTACATTACATGGATGATATTTGCCCACAAGGTTTAAATTCTGCATTTTTTCATGAGGTTTCACATGTAACAGCTCTGCATTTGAGATTAGTTTTCCCTTAAAGGAAAAGTCATTGGCTAAAAGAAGAGGGTGGAGGATATACTGGTGCTGGTTTTGTCGTTGCCAGAAAAACTTTGATCCAATCGGAGCTATGGAAACCAGGTCTCGGTAGAAAAAAGTATAAACAGACATCTGCTAAAGAGCTATAGAAACATGATGACATTCAAACAAAAGTTACAATGATCTGCTTAACCATCAAGCCTCACGTTCAATGTGTGTATTGCAGTGTTGTGTTAGCAACACTGTAGTTATGGCTGAGGGAAGGCACTTTCCTTCTAAGTCAGATACTTTAAAAAAAAAATCTCCTTGAGCTAAAATTGGGTTGAGAAGAATTATGAGCAAACAATGAATTGTTGTAAACATGGCAAAAATTCCATTAAGCCAATTTTGAATTATCCAAGTATGAATACAAGGGTTTTTTTCACATGTTATGAACTGGTTACCACAGATGTTTTGAACATTTTTGCATCACTCAAAACCAGCAATTTAAAAGCTTCAACCCTTTCAGATTCTGCAAGCCCTCTGTACATGGGTCTCCCACTGAGCTGTGTGAAGAGGTGACTTACAGGATCAAGCCCTTGCCGAAGATAAGTTTTTATGGTCTCTTCAAGGAAATTTGGGTTGGCAAAAGAAATGCTAATTTTTCCACTAGTAAAGGCTGACTTGATCATCTTAACCCTAATCCTTCTGGACCCGCAACATACTCTGGCCACCTTACCCTATTCTGTAGTCCCCGTCCTCCAATGTTTCTTTTAAAATGTACAGTCAATTAAAATGTAGTGTACTTTGGAGGCTTGTGCCCCAAAGTGTGCTGCATCCTACAGCGTATGTACAATTTGTAATAAACGTCTGGGGTAGAGATAAGGTCTGGAGGGGCTGTCAGACCTGCTGGGTTCTTTTCAAGAGTATGTGTTTATTTCAGTGTGTGATGTGAGATTCAAGTGATATGTGTGTGTGTGTGTTTATCTGGATAACAGAATTTGGAGCATGTTTTAAAGATCTGATTTTACAAACCATTACTCATGTGAGTAGCCTTTATTCATTCCTGTTAGTCTCTCCGAAATCAGTGGGATAGCTTGTGTGAGTAAGGGCTACTGGCATTGTTGAGGAAAAGGATATGTAATAATGGTATTTGTTCTTTGCTATGCAATTGCTTTACTTCCAGATGCATTTTTTATTCCAGCCAATTTCAGATTTGACAAAGCTCACATTCATCACTGAGGGCTAAATCAAAGTAAAGTCTGCAGTTTAAAAAAGATGCCACCTTTTTAAAGGACTCGAGGAAGAAAAGGATCTGAACAATTTTTGTAAAGCATGAAAAATCATTTTTTCCATGTTCAGCTCATTTTAAAATAGCCAATATAAATTTTACCAACATTTCTAAAAATATTCATCTTTGGACTATCTTTGTGTTTCCACAGAAATTAAAAAGAAATCTGTTCATTTCTATTCATTTCAGGTTTTGCTAACCACACTTTTGTTAGGATAATTATATTTTGGGCTGAAACAAAGTGGAAAAGAACCCTCAATTTATACCAAGTATTGAGCAAGAAGGAAAGTTGCATTATGTTCTAGTACTGTATCTTAGTCTGGGGGACTAGGGCTTTCTTTTAATTTGCATTACACTACTTTGAATAAAAAAGCCTCTGATCTTGCTGTTATTTTAAATAGTGACTTTATAAGCATCTGGCACTGCAAAAAGTTTCTGTAATAATAAAAAGCAAATAAACAAAGAGGAAATGCTGATCCTATAAGAATTTGCTGTAAACCTTTGCTTCAGCAGTATAAATCTTTGATCTTTTCACTGTCCTGTTCTCTGATCACCTCCCATTTTGCGTCAACATTTGACATTGTAATAGACTTACCCATACTCATTTTTCACCTTTTGTTACATCTATGGTAAAACTTTTATGCTAGAAGCGAGCAGGTCCAGAGTGAATAATCAGGGATTCTCTCCATTTAGATCAAATTGCTTTTATAATATGGACCTAGCATTAATATTGTTGCGTGATTAAGTGTTAACATTTGTATTAGCAGTAATAGGAATATTTTAGCATAAAGTAAGGTCTAAAGATGAGAGAGAAATCTTTATTTAAAAAAACCCTTTGTGTGATATGCAGGCTTTTGATGGGAAAATGTCTTTATTCAGTAAATTTCTAAATGTTTTGCAAAGCTGCAATTTGAGGTTTCCAATCCCTAATTACATTTTTATTTTACGCTGTTATGCTAAGATGCTGCATTGATTGTACTTCATGACATACATTACCAGATAGTGGTACCAGTTACATGAGAAAGAAAGGAAAAAGACATCATCCTTGCAGGGAGACCTCTGGGTCCACGGGTAGCCCATTGAAGAGCCAATTGCAGGGATGGGCCCATTATTTCCACGTACTCTTAGTTATAATGGAGTAACTGTCCACTAAAATTAATAGGAGTTGCAGCCACATAACAGAGCATGGGGATATGGCCCCACAGTGTACAGAATATCTGAGAAAGTGGTGTATAAAAAAGTAATGTTAGAAAAGCATTTAAGAGTGTATTTTAATTTATTTGACTGCAATGTAGCAACTGGAAACAAGGAGGAGGGCCAGCACCGTATGAAAGCATTTTGCATTATTGTCTCTAAAATTAGACAGCATTGTTACTTTTGTTACACTGATTACAAAAATCCCCCTGTAGTGAAGGCCCAAGAGCTTCTGCTCCCTTTACAAATACTGTTTCTTTCCTTATAAACTATAATGGTGATGCTTTTTATTATCATTTCCCCAGCTCAAAAGATAACACAATAACATTTGTTCTGGGAATTTATGCTTCCTTTTGCCTTTACATCCTACGGAAGCAGTGGCTTCTGGCTTCTGCCAGATGAAGTAACATTGCATGCAATAGCTGTACAGATTTTTGGGGGTTGGGGATAGGTGGGAATTGGCTGGTTGGTTTTAATCTCTGGGGGTTTTTTTGGCTCTGACAGCTTGAAAAAAAGTAAGTCTCAGCTGTGTTTGGAGAATCATTTAGATCCTTTTCTTTCTTTCTTTCTGCATTTACCAAAACAAAACCTCTCCAGCATTTCAATAGCTGTTAGGATGTAACATATTCCATCGCTTCACTTTATCATCTCTGAATGGGATAGAACACTAAAAGACTATGTTATATGTTAACATATATGTAAACACGTTATTTGCCTGACCTGAATGATCTATGGCAGGTGTTCAGAGAGAATTTTGACAATACTGGAAACAGGTTTAGCTTTTATAAATCTGCCAACAGTTGCAATTAGAATGGGACAAAAACCATCATTTCTCAATCACCAGACTTTGAGGTCCAGCAAGAATACATGAGAACCAAAAACAAAACAGTGTGTTTTGCTTATGAGTATTTGTGATTAGGCCATTGAGAGGCTCACTAGAACTCTAGCCAGCCTGAGAATCAGTTGCACTCTAAGCCCCTTCAGAGGAAGCATAATCAATAGTACATGATAAGAGACATTTTCCTGCCATTATGAATCACTTTATGTCCTCTTTGATCCAAAGCACTGAATGAATTTTTTATGCGTAATTACCTGAATAAAGTGTGGTTTGCACATTGCTGCATGTTAGTGTGTGCTCATGAGAAAAACTGCTATGTGTTTTACTTCCATCTAGTGAATCAGGATCTAAATCTCTATGACCTTGTTAGTTTTTCACTTGCAGGCTTTCTGCAGCAAACGTGGCTTTTAGTTGTCTTAATTACTTAATGACTGTTCCTAACCCTTTAATGCAAGGTGGTTGTTTCTGGCATTAAGTGATCAAAAATAACATTTTTATATCATATTATTCCCTGACCTTAAACACCAGAAATAGGAGTCAAATTAAGTGAGAACTTCATTAATGAAGTCATACTCAGTTATTTCCAAAATGTAAAATGTGAAATTAGAAGTACTGTACATACACATTTTAACTACATTTTTTTAAAAAAAGTTTTGTTAAGAAAAGCTTCACTGTCAAAGAAGGATTTTTGTTTTGCCATCTAACGTATGAAAAACTTGCAATGACAGATCTAATACTGTAACAACAGTGCATTCATCTCATATTTGATAATGATACACACTGGCTTCTTTAGCCAATTTTTTTTTTATTTATGACATGGAAGTATTAAATGGAACTAGTTTCCTTTTCCAGTCATTGTGTAATGATAAGGATGTAATACAACAGTTGGTACTCATATCACTGCTGTTCAGTGAAGTATGAAGTTTTATCAATTTAAATTTTCACAGTTGGGGAAAATTGTGAGGGGTCAGGTAATAATTATTTATGAGAGAAGATGTTGAGATTCAAAAAGTTAAATCTTCATAGCTGTTGAAACAAATTGTCAACATCACATTTCAGAATATACAAAGTAAATATCCTTAAACCTAGCACTAATCATTTCTCAAGAAGAATTTTTCTTACTTTGCATAGCTGTAAATTTTCGATTATTGTCGATGGAAATATTTTTTCTGTGTGTACAGAGAAATTGACGCTTATCAACATTGACTGATAAAAATCTACTCCTTCTGAACCTACATACACAGCATGATCGGGTTTGCTTGGTAAACTGGGAGCAAGCAATATTTGTTTTGATACAGCAAAATCTGAGGTTATGTATATAGGAACAATCTAGGCTACACTTACAAGATAGAGGACTGTATCCTGGAAAACAGTGCTTCTGAAAAGAAGTTGGTTATTATAGTAGATCACCAAATGAACATAATCTTCCATTGTGATGCTGTGTTTGAAAGGCTACAGAAATCCTTGGATGTAAAAACAGGGGAATATTGAGCAGGAGTAGGGAGGTGGAATTTCCTCTGCATATGGCATTGCTGAGACTATTACTAGAATTTATTTCTGGTGTCCATATTTGAAAAAAAGGTTGTTGAAAAGTTGAAGTGTTCAGAGTACAGCTGCAAGAATAATTTGAGGTCTAGAAAATAGTAGTTACGAGAGACTCGAGGCATTCAATTTATTTAGTTTATCAAAGACAAGATTGAGATGACTTGATTACATCTATAATTACCTACACAAGGAAAAGGTATCTTATCGTAGCAGACTCTTTAATCTAACCAAGAAAGGTATAACAAGATCCAATTACTGGAAGTTGCAGCTAAACAAATACAAACTGGAAATGAAGTGCAAAATTTTAACAATAAAGGTAATTAGCCATTAGAACAGCCAACCAAGTGATGTGATAGATTTTCCATCACTTGGAATCTGTTAATCAAGACTAGATGTCTTTCTAAAGTATACACTTGAATTCAACTGCAATTTATGATTTAATGCAAGAATTACTTGGTTTACACAGTGAGTCAGATTACATTATCATAATTGCCCTTTTGGTTTAAAAACTGATGGAGCAAGACTCGGTCCCATTGAAGTCCATGGGTAGATTGCTAATAACATCAACATGACCAGAATCTGGACCTGTGAATCTGTTTTTGAAATGAAAAATGCCCCAGTTCATGACGACTGTATGTAGCATATATTGCAATAGCTGATCATAAATAATTTGCTCAGCAGGCTTGTGGATAATGTATATTTAATTTCGCTTAACCATTAATCAGTGGATACTTAAAGCCATAACATAGCACTGATTCTAATAACATCTTAAAGTACCAATAAACTGCTGTAAATTGGACACGTGTTAGCTGTGAGCTGAGTACAGCCAATATCTGTGTGACCCTTCAACAACTCCATAATTTCGAATATCGTGAGAAAGAAAGTTTTTCATGGTTTTCAATTAAAAGCAACATTTCCACTCTAAGTCAATGTGATTTTGCTGCTAAATTTCTATTAAATATTTATCATAGTCACAGCTTGCAAATTGGTCAGAAAGAGTCTTGGAAGTTCAGAGTACATCCACCAAATGGATACTTCACAGATTCAGTAGGAAGCTTTTGCTGGGAAAATGGGCTTGAAAAGCAGCAATGGGACAACCACCTGTTACCTTTGTTTTAAAAGCTATTTTTAAGTGAGCTGTTTCCTAATGTTCCTCAGCAGAGTAATAAAGTTCCTCCTGGCCTTCATAATTTAAAACACTTCTTGGATCATTGCCTCTCTGTGAATTCACTGATTTCTATAAAATATGTTTTTGGAATACTAAATTGTACTTTGAAAAATACAACTTCTGCCTCTATGCACAAATGAAATGGCTCACTGTGTTGTACCTGGAAAATCATTTGTTTAACAAGGAGCTAAATATGATTTTTTTTAAGCAAAGAGTATACAGTAGTAGATGGGTTTCTCCAGATGTTTTTCCGGTGTCCAGACTGAACAAGCTACATGCTTGTCAAGTTTTGCATTTTATTTCCTCTTTTCCCTTTACTTATGGTATATGCTATGTATGTTGGAAAAGACATCTACTAAGGTCAGAACCAAGCTCAAAATGTAGCTGATCCTCAGTTGGGCTGATTTTGTGACATGTTTCTGACATCAAAATATCTAGAATGAAGCATGATATGTCATATATCACTTCTCATGCAACTTCGTATTATGGAAATCATCCTAGAATATTTGTTATGTATTTAAAAGCTTTGAATAACTAAAAGGTTTTAAGGTCTGATCTTTAGTGATTCTGTGCACCCACGATTCAAATTGAAGTTAATGGCCAGGCACAAATGCTGCATGAGAGGCATTTTGGTACAAAGCCCATTAAATGAATGAAAATATTTCCATTTGACTTGACTATACTTTGGATCAGGCACATAGTGAATATTGTGTTGAGTACCTTTGTACTGGAAGAATGCTGAAACATATGGGTGACTTCAGAGAAGATAAAGAATGATCAATCTAGAGGTACTGAATTATGAGAAGGTTAAAAGAGCTAAATAGGTATTGCATAGCTATGTGACAACTAAGTGGGGCACACTGTAATGATCTACAAGTATTTAATAGGAATAAACAGCTAGAAGGGACTTGAATTAATTAGTATGGTACAAAATGGGAATGAAAATAAAACAAAGAATACTGTATTTATGCTGAATAACAAGAAAATCTTCTGAACAGTAAAACCATGTAGAATGTGTAGTAGTCTTCCAAGGGAGGTTAAATGAAGACTTAAATCTAGAAACTTTAAAATTACTGTAAAAAAAAAAAAAAACAATGGAGATATCCCATCTCCTAGAACTGGAAGGGACCTTGAAAGGTCATCAAGTCCAGCCCCCTGCCTTCACTAGCAGGACCAAGTACTGATTTTGCCCCAGATTCCCAAGTGGCCCCCTCAAGGACTGAACTCACAACCCTGGGTTTAGCAGGCCAATGCTCAAACCACTGAGCTATCCCTCCCCCCCTGTAGATTTTGTACAAAGCAGTAGAATATATATATTGTAGGAATCATTTCTACACTGGCAGAGAGATAAAGTAGATGACCTACAGTAACATCTTTTCTTTTCCTGATTTTAGTATAAACTAAAGGTTCTTATTGACTTCAGTGAGAGTTGGATAATGACCTGAAACAATGATACAGTTGTGAAACAGAGTTGGTGTGATTCAATGCTGTACTTACAAATAAAATTTTAAAATAGTAGAGAGAAGAATGTAGCATAAAATAAAGGAGAAAGATAGAATGGTGGGAGCTGGATGTATCTGATCAGTAAGAGAGAAGAGATGCAAGTTGGTTGAGAGATCAGGCAGAAGGCAACAGAGGATGTTCTACTATGATAGTAGAAATATTAACATAACACAGTTTAGCATATGTTGCAGTTAGATAGACCTGAACCAAATCACCAGGTCCAAATGTGCTTGAACTCAGAGGAAATTTGATTCTGGGCCATATCCAAACCTGGCCGCTCAGGCTCCTCTATAGTTACAGCATTTTATTTTGTATGCAGAATTCTCTTTTACTTTTCCAAGCAGTGGGTCCACCCAAAAACTGTAAAATGTCTTAAAGTTTATAGCCTCTGGCTCATGTTAGCGCTCAGAATGAGAAGCGACCACTAAGGAAATTGTTTAATAGAATGTGTTAGAATATCAGATTTAGAGATTTCTGATTAGTGATTGATGCTGTTACACCCATATTGCTAATTTCTAGTAAATGAAAAGGTATGAATCTCCCCTTTTTAATTCTCTTCCTTTCATAACCTCAAAAAGACACACACCAGGCAGTACGTTTCTGTGGGATTATTGTGTCGGTTGGTTGAAGTCAGAAGGTGAGGTATGCAATAATCCTACAGAAAGTCATTATCTGGCATGCCTAACTGCCTAATTAGACATTAAAAAATACAGTGTACTTAGGTGAATAGAGATCACTGCTTAAGTCTAGAAATCGTTGCTTTGCCATCTTTAGTTAAGCTTTAGTTAAATAGTGATAAATCATGGTGAAGACTTTAATAACCCTGCTTTAGAACTCTGCAAAAATATTTTAAACTGTAGGGACTAGATTCATTATGGACTTTTCACCAGTTTTGGTGTGAAATTTCTAGCATCTTGCTTTACATTTTAATTGTAGAAAATACAGCAGTTTTCTTGTTTGAAATAATTTTCAATCTGCAGAAAGCCATTCTTACCAGCCAGAAATTTTTGTGAGGTCCAGGCCAAAGCAAAATAATAATTTAAAAATCCTTCTCTGAGATGCCTCATGTTTTCTTTGTGGAAAACTTCACCTATGTTATTTTTCACAAGTAATTTCACAAATAACTTTTCTTGTGCCCCCCTCTAAAATTTGTTTCTTGAATGGCTTCGCTTTCCATCTAGAACAGTTTTGAATTCAGATGGACTATTCATTTGTGTAAAATTACCCATATATATGTAAGTGTTGGGGGATTGGGGCCTAGGTTTTTAGGACAGTGCATTAAAACTCCAAGTTCTGAAGCCTCCGTAGATATTACTGAGGAGAGTTGATCTCCAACTCTATCCTGGACAAAGTGACTAGAATGATGATGTGGGACAATTTACTAATTTGTTATGAATCGTAACTTACTAAATGTTAAAGGTTGGACCCAGAGGGAGTGGCAGTGGCTACCATGATGTGACATGCAGATTTGCCATGAAGTTTTCTTTTTCCTTTTCTTCAGGCCTGGGTCGACAAGGGTCAGGTCCAAGGTAGTTTTTTCATTGGAATGGAGAGGTGCAAAGACATAATGTCCTTATTTTCTGTCTGGGGGGAGCATTGGCCTGCTAAACCCAAGGTTGTGGGTTCAGTCCTTGAGGGGGCCACTTAGGGATCTGGGGCAAAATCAGTACTTGGTCCCGCTAATGAAGGCAGGGGGCTGGACTTGATGACCTTTCAGGTTCCCTTCCAGTTCTATGAGATAGGTATATCTCCATATATTTATTTATTTAATTTATTTTTAAAAACCCTCCCTTTTTTGTACTCACTAAATGTTGTGAAATGAAAACGTTGACTTTGACCAGCATTTCAGTTGACACTTTAAATAAATAAAATGTTAATCAAATCAAACTGTATTAAAGCCAATGTTTCAGAAGTAGAAAAAATTAAACAAAATTAAGATAGATAATAATGTATCTATTAATTGCACTTCTAAAACATTTTAAAATTAAATATTTGTTCTCTAAATTTTTTTCTTACTCTTTTTGAACAGGTTATTTGGTGTCACTTCAGTAATTCAAACCAATTGCTCAAGCACCTGGAAGATCATAGCAAACCAAGACCTACTCTGGTATCACCATGCCAATCCCATATTACTGCTGATGATGTACTACACCCTGGCAACTCTTATTCGCCTTTGGCTACAAGAGCCCGTTGTAAGGATAATATATTTTTTTCTTCCCACTTTATGAAGAGAATGAAGCTGCCAGAGTAGACTTTTTCTAACGCTCACTAATGACTGTAAGATTCTCAGATTGTTACTGGCATTTGCAAACAGTAGAACGAAATTTTTATGTGAAGCAGCCATTTCCAAGCTGCTGTCTTAAATACACTCTTTCTGATAAGTCCCTCCAGCTCTTACATAGGTAGTCCTCTTAAAGTCAATGGGACTACTTATGTGATTAAGGCCTATGGGATCAAAGACTTAGGTCATGTCTACACTACCAGCTAAAGCAGCACTGCTGTGATCAATGCAGCGGTGTTGATTTAGTGGGTCTGGTAAAGACACGCTAAATTGATGGGAGAGTGCTCTCATATCAACTTGTGTACTCCGCCTCCCCGAGAGCCAGAAGCTATGTCGATGGGAAATCGTCTCATGTCAACGTAGCACGATGTAGACACTGATGTAAGTCAACCTAAGTTACGTTGACTTCAGTTACATAATTTGCGTAACTGAACTAGCGTAACTTAGATCGTCTCAGAGCATTAGTGTAGATCAGCTCTTAACTTACTTTTGAATTGTGGAAGTCTGTGAATATTGTCTATGGTAGGTAGGGTTTTTTTTTTTTTTTCTTCTCATAGTGCAAAGCACCATAAAGTCACAGCAAAATGAGTAGTAAGTGCAGCACACAGGAGTTACTGGCGAGCAATCTTCCTCTGTGTTTCACGGTCTTTACACAGCCTTGAAAATTTCCCCATACCAAAGGCAATAGAGAATGAAAATTTAAAAGCAGCCTCAAGGGCTCATTGCCCAAAAACCAAAATATCAGCTGCACTCTGGTGCAGGATACTCTAAAACATACGTAGTTTTGCCTAATCTTGCAATTTTATCATGAGTCTAGCAATATTTGGTGTTTTTCTTAAAGCCCCAAGTCCAGAATTCATGTGATTATGTGAACATCTCACCTTCCATTTTTTTAAAAAGTAAAGTTCTTCGATCTTATGGTTGTGGAGAAAAGCATGGAACCTGATTACAAAGGCACCCTGAAGACTCAGAAAACAAAAGGAAAATAAAATGAGCCCAAATTTCATTATTTTTAAAAATGGAATGATTTGTGGAGGTCTGACTCACGATTTTTGTAGTTGGGTTTGGTAATGCTGAACATAGTAGTACAGGTACACAGCACTAAAGCTGTGAAGAGTCTAAATTTCAGTTGAATCCTTGTGAAATATTAATGTCTTCATTCATTTATTACCTCACTCGCCTTGTGCCTCTTTATTAAGAGTCAGACATTTTTAGGAGGATAGGAAGCTGGTGGGGATGTCTTCAAAAGTTAACTTTTATAAAGGGAAAATATCAAAATATGAAAACATTGTAAGATAAATGCTGTCTTTGTACTATGGCTTCTTTTTTGATGCAGAAGATACACTGTTACAACATCTCTCCATAAAGGTTTCTAAATCTTAGCAGTTTTATAGACTATTTCACTATGTATGGTTTTTCTCCTTTGATTGTGCCATAGATCAGGAATTGATTTTTCTTTTTACTTGTTTTGTCTTAGAAGATTTTAGACCAAATTCTGTTCTCAGTTACACCAGTCTAAATCCACCGTAATTCCATTGCAGTCAATAAAGTTACTCTGGATTTATGCTACTTTAATGGAGACCTGAATTTGGTCCTTGTCTTTTATTGTAGCTGTCTGTGTCTTCTGCTTTTACTATTTGAAACAATGTCAAAGCAGCATAGTAGTGAGGATCTTATCTTTACCTCCTCTACATTATTAACCAAGTTCAGAAAGCAAAAATGATAAATTTGCTGAAGGGGTCAATCTGAGAGCAGATGATATTTCTCTATTCTGTACAATGCAGCTTCAGAATAATAGCGGTAAATATGCCCAATGGCCTGTGATGGGACACTAGAGGGGGGGGGGATCTGAGTTACTACAGAGAATTCTTTCCTGGGTGTCTGGCTGGTGAGTCTTGCCCACATGCTCAGGGTTTAGCTGATCGCCATATTTGGGGTCAGAAAGGAATTTTCCTCCAGGGCAGATCTGGAGGAGAAGGGTTCGCCTTCCTCTGCAGCATGGGGCACTGGTCACTTGCTGGAGGATTCTCTGCACCTTGAAGTCTTTAAACCACAAGTTGAGGACTTCAATAGCTCAGACGTAGGTCAGGGGTTTGTTACAGGAGTGGGTGGGTTAGATTCTGTGGCCTGCGTTGTGCAGGAGGTCAGACTAGAAGATCATAATGGTTCCTTCTGACCTTAAAGTCTATGAATCTAATGCTCAAGGAATTATGCCCACGTTTGGGTCCTGAGTTTTCAGGGTGAGAAAAAGTGCTCAAAAAGGAGTATAAGTGGGATTTTAAATGGTGCATGATTGTGCTACTTCTACGCAGAGGTGAATTTCACCTTCAGTCTTTACTCAGGAAAAATTCCCATTAAAATTGTTTGGAAGTTTGCTTGAGTAATAGTAATAGGTTTTACAGCCATATAAATAGGAAGAAAGCAAAGAAAGAAGAAGTGGGACCGCTGAAGACTATAGCCGGAGAGGAGATTAAAGATAATCTAGGCATGGCGCAATATCTCAATGAATATTTTGCATCGGTGTTTAATGAGGCCAATGAAGGTATTAGGGATACTAGCACCGTTACAGAGGGGCATACGGGATGGGGGATTACTGCATCCGAGGTAGAAACAAAACTAGAACGCCTTAATGGGACTAAGTCGGGTGGACCGGACGATCTTCATCCGAGAATATTGAAGGAATTGGCGCGGGAAATAGCAGGCCCATTAGCGACTATATTTAATGAATCTGTAAACTCGGGGGTAGTCCCGTTAGACTGGAGAATAGCCAATGTGGTTCCTATTTTCAAGAAAGGGAAAAAAAGTGACCCGGGTAACTATAGGCCTGTTAGTTTAACATCAGTAGTGTGCAAGGTGCTGGAGAAGATTCTGAAAGAGAAACTAGTTGAGGACCTTGAAGTTAATGGCAAATGCGATAAATTACAGCATGGTTTTACGAAGGGCAGATCGTGCCAAACGAATCTGATCTCCTTCTTTGAGAAAGTAACGGACTTATTAGATAAGGGAAATGCGGTGGACCTAATTTACCTGGATTTCAGTAAAGCGTTTGATACAGTACCCCATGAGGAACTATTGGTTAAAATGAAAAACATGGGGATCGATATGAAAATCCAGAGGTGGATAGGGAATTGGTTAATGGGGAGAATGCAGCGGGTCGTATTAAAGGGTGAATTGTCGGGTTGGAGGGAGGTTACTAGTGGAGTGCCTCAAGGTTCGGTTTTGGGACCCATCTTATTTAATCTATTTATAACTGACCTCGGGACAGATTGCAAGAGTGGTCTGATAAAGTTTGCGGATGATACGAAGGTGGGAGGAGTTGCAAACTCGGAGGAGGATAGGGATACTCTGCAGGGAGACTTGAATGAGCTTGTGAATTGGAGTATTAGAAATAGGATGAAATTTAATAGTAAAAAGTGTAAGGTTATGCACTTGGGGACGAATAATAACAATTTTAGTTACAAGATGGGGACGCATTGGTTAGAAGTAACGGAAGAGGAGAAGGACCTAGGGGTCCTTGTGGACCGCAGGATGACTATGAGTCGGCAATGTGACGTGGCGGTGAAAAAAGCCAATGCGGTCTTGGGATGTATTAGGCGAGGTATATCTAGTAGAGATAGGGAGGTCCTGCTTCCGTTGTATAAGGCGCTGGTGAGACCTCATTTGGAGTACTGTGTGCAGTTCTGGTCTCCAATGTTTAAAAAAGATGAACTCAAACTGGAACGGGTGCAGAGAAGGGCGACTAAGATGATCAGAGGAATGGAAAACCTGTCGTATGAAAAGAGATTAGAGGAGCTTGGGTTGTTTAGTCTGACAAAGCGAAGGCTGAGGGGGGATATGATTGCTATCTTTAAATATATCAGAGGGGTTAATACAAGGGAGGGAGAGGAATTATTCCAGTTTAGTACTAATGTGGACACGAGAACGAATGGATACAAACTGGCCGGGGGAAAGTTTAGGCTAGAAATTAGACGAAGGTTTCTGACCATCAGAGGGGTGAAATATTGGAACGGCCTTCCGAGGGAAACGGTAGGGGCAACGGACCTGTCTGGTTTTAAGATTAAGTTGGATAAGTTTATGGAGGGAATGGTTTAATGATAAAACATAGTAGCCAAGGAAAACCAAGCAATGGTACATGAACAACATAATGGCCAACACGGGTCAGGCTAGAGACTCTTGCCTATATGCTCGGGGTATTACTGATCGCCATATTTGGGGTCGGGAAGGAATTTTCCTCCAGGGTAGATTGGCCGAGCCTCTGGAGGTTTTTCGCCTTCCTCCGCAGCATGGGGCAGGGATCACTAGCAGGAGGGTCTCAGCCGATTGAAATCACTAAAACACAGGACTGGGGACTTCAACGGTAGAGTACAGGGAAGGGTCTTGCGGCCTGCAGCATGCAGGGGGTCAGACCAGATGATCATAATGGTCCCTTCTGACCTTAATGTCTATGAGTCTATGAGACCTCATGTTTGGGCCCTTGAGTCCTGCAATAATTTAATAAAACAAGAAGAGCCAATTTATCTCTGGTGACTTCAGTGAAGTTATATCAGGAATCAGTTTGTCCAGAGGTTCCCTGGATAATATTTAAAATATGAATCTAGGGCCTGATTCTTCACTTGCTCACTTTGATGTAAATCAGGAATAACTTTACTGTGAAGCTTGTGTGAGAAGAGAACCAGGCCTCTACTATTTGCAATGTTGTTTGAGTTAGTCTGGTGGGGAAGGTGGAGGTTGAGAGAACATTGTTAGTGCTACTCCTAAACTCTCCTGGAGCTGTGCACTCAACCATCATAGTTGCTTGTATGGTGGGAGAACTGGAAGTGTTGGACAAGCCAAAGGCAGCCTAGAATTTTGAGATTGTCTGCTAGATAATGATCTGCTTTACCTCTGTTTCCTCATCCTTGAAATAGATTAAACAAGACACAATTTCCCACCCTCACCCATCACCATCTGAAGTTTGTATCATTTAAAATCATTATCTCAATACCTCAGTACACTTAGTGTTTGTTTGGTCAAATCGATGCCAAACTAAATGTTGCTGGTAAATGTTTTGTTGTGGGACACTTTTATCTGAAAACTTTCAATACATGAAAGTGGCATGGCAAATTTAAGCCTTATAATTAGTTTATTTTACATTTGTTAAAATTTGGTTTGAAATATCCTCTAGATTCTAAATATAAATATACATACATATGTGAAATGTGCTGCTATGCTTTTGAGAAGTAAAAATAAATTAATACATACTGCTTATTTAGGCTGAGCTTTTTAAAAAGAGGAGCTTAATATGAGGTTTGTAGAGTGGGTTTTTCAAATCCACCTGGATTATTTAGGCACCCTTCTCCCAAGGGCAGCTTTGTAAATCTCAGCTCTATTTCATGGGTTAGACTTCAGAATAAGTGGGCTGATATATAAAAGGGCAGAGAACCTCACAACCCCCATTAAAGCCCAGCTTCAGAGTCTTGGTTTTGAAAATCTTGGCCTGAGGAAGAAGACAAAAGTAACATTTTGTGCTGTTTCGATAGAGTCAGCAGATGGAGCTCAAATAAACTGACAAACATTGTTCCTGGAGCTGACTGGACATTGGTTATGATACTGTCCTTCTTTTTTTTTTTTTTTTTTTTTTAAAGAGGGGGGAGTAAATCAAAAGTCAATTTAATTCAGGCGTCATTTGAAACAAAGAAATAAAATGTATCTACTAAATGGAAAGAATAAAATGTGCAGAAAAAATCATGTTTCCCCCTGTTGAATCAGACCATTGAAAGTGGGGAAAAAAATATGAAAATTACTTGACTAGATCAAAATCTGTTCTAATTTACATCAGTGTAAACCCTGAGCACGGAAGTCAATAGATACGCTGGATTTTGGTTGCAATTTAGTAAAGCACTTGAACACATGTTTAAGTCCCATTCAGGCCAGTGGGACCTTAGCATGTGTTTGAAGTTAAGCATGTGCTTAAATGCTTTGTTAAATAGGGATTGATTTTCTGAATTGGGGCCTTACAGCAGTATAAATGACATCAGAATTTGGCTTAATACTTATGTGTAATCAACTCTCTAAACTGCCTGCTATTTAGCCCGGGCTGATAGAAATTACATAGAGATGAAGTATGATTTAAGGTAACTATGATGTTAGTGCACCAGCAATGCAGTATCAGACTCTAATGCTTCCTGTTTGTTAGACTCAAATGTTTGTTAGTAGAGTGCTTTTCCTCACGGGATAACCCCCTTTAGACCATGTACACTCTATCCTAAAAATCCTCAGTTTTGTTATTCACAGTGAGATTAAAACCTAACTACTAAGAGGTAGGGGATTGGAAGAAACTTCCCATTGGGCATGTGATTCCATAATTGTTCAAGATGTGGCTTGTAGATGTTCTGAATCAGTTCAGTGTCCTGATCCATTTACTGTGTTACCATACATCAGGAACAGGATTAGTGTGTTATTCTGTAGTCTTTGAATACGTATTACATATGCCCAGAAAATATTTTTTTCATTTAATTTACTTCTCAGTATAGCAAGACAATGCTGTCCCCACATTCAAATAGACAAACAGAGAGTTTTAATTTCAGTAAATCTAGCTTTAAAATGATTACATATCTGCATTATACTTTATGGTTTGGTTTATACTATAAAGCAGGATGTGGATGTCTGGTTACTTATGGTATCCTGTAGGAATCAGGAAACATCTTGATATTGATGGGTTTAGTAATTATAGAATAGCTCTGTCATCATTTTCTGAAAATGTCATACTAATAACACATCCATCATAGATACAGTACATTAAACACTAGAAGATATTTCAAGGTATATAATTTAGAGGAAAAACAGCATCTGGGTACCACAGTGTTACTCTTAGAAAATCACTATTTAAGAATTACAACTATCCCTGCCATTCCCATTGTTCAGGAGATGGATGATGACGAGAAATCTGGTATCAGTGAAGAAGACAAAGAAACAGACTGCAACCCGACCTCAAGGAGACGAAGTTTGTGGTATGCAAGCCACTACACAACTGATGAGAGAAAAGTAAGACCTGGGGAAAGGGTTCCCTACGTCAAAATGTTTCAAACGTGCAATTCATTTTATTGTGGTAACTTTGTAAAGTAATGTATTACTATTTAGGGACATAGTAGTGTAAGTTCCAAGTAAAAATGTGTGAGTGATTATGTAATTGGCTTGACACCAAGACTTTGGGGAAAGGTAGGGAAAGGAATGTTATTATTTTGTAAAACTTAGAAGAAGAAAAACAAGAGACCATGCTAGGAAGTGAAAGCAGAATGTTTCCTGTGTTTCCAGCTTCCAAAACAAAAAGATCCAGGATTAGAGTCTCTCCTGCACTGGGCAACCCTTTGGACAGGAGAGTAGGGAGTGCTGTCCGGGAGCCAGATACCTGCAATAAAGGCTGATCTACCTTATGACAGCTGACTAGGCTCCCTAATTGGTGAGGCCAAGTTGCCTTCGCCCTCCTGCAACACAACCCAGCCTGCCACCAACATGTTCCTTTTCTTCCCTGTACACCCCGATGCCAGAACGAGGAGGGTAGTTGGTGTAGGAGCCAACTCCACCAGCTTCACAGCAACAAAGAGTCCCCTTCTCCCTGCCCACTAGAGGAATTCTCATATGGTCAGCTGCCCACAGATTTTGGCTCCAAAAGTATTAGGGTGAGCCTTAAATTAACATTTCCAATCCCCAAGAATACTGTGATGGAAGTAACAATAACAGTAGTAGTAGTAATAATAATTAATAATAAAAACTGCTCTGAGTGAACTGGACACTGAACTATAACAACAAAGAGATTGTTATATTCCTATATCCCCAACAATTGCAGTAGTAACTTTAGTACTCCTAGTACTAGTACGCTTATTAAGTTTGCGGATGATACCAAACTGGGAGGGATTGCAACTGCTTTGGAGGACAGGGTCATAATTCAAAATGATCTGGATAAATTGGAGAAATGGTCTGAGTTAAACAGGATGAAGTTTAACAACAACAAATACAAAGTGCTCCACTTAGGAAGAAAAAAATCAGTTTCACACATACAGAATGGGAAGAGACTGTCTAGGAAGGATTACTGCAGAAAGGGATTTAGGGGTTATAGTGGACCACAGGCTAAATATGAGTCAACAGTGTGATGCTGTTGCAAAAAAAGCAAACATGATTCTGGGATGTATTAACAGGTGTGTTGTGAGCAAGACACAAGAAGTCATTCTTCCGCTCTACTCTGCTCTGGTTAGGCCTCAGCTGGAGTATTATGTCCAGTTCTGGGCACCGCATTTCAAGAAAGATGTGGAGAAATTGGAGAGGGTCCAGAGAAGAGCAACAAGAATGATTAAAGGTCTTGAGAACATGACCTATAAAGGAAGGCTGAAAGAATTGGGTTTGTTTAGTTTGGAAAAGAGAAGACAGAGAGGGGACATGATAGCAGTTTTCAGGTATCTAAAAGGGTGTCATAAGGAGGAGGGAGAAAATTGTTCACCTTAGCCTCTAAGGATAGAACACGAAGCAATGGGCTTAGACTGCAGCAAGGGAGGTTTAGGTTGGACATTAGGAAAAAGTTCCTAACTGTCAGGGTGGTTAAATACTGGAATAAATTGCCTAGGGAGGTTGTGGAATCTCCATCTCTGGAGATATTTAAGAGTAGGTTAGATAAATGTCTATCAGGGATGGTCTAGACAGTATTTGGTCCTGCCATGCAGGCAGGGGACTAGACTCGATGACCTCTCGAGGTCCCTTCCAGTCCTAGAATCTATGAATCTATGAATATCCTCAGCTGCTATTAGAAAAGCCAGTGAAGACATACGTTGGAAGTATCTCCAACTTCATACTGTCTGATCTGGACCGGTGATAACCACAAACCAACAAAAGGCAGTTAAAAGATGTGATACGATATATA
This sequence comes from Trachemys scripta elegans, assembly GCF_013100865.1. Classification (NCBI taxonomy): domain Eukaryota; kingdom Metazoa; phylum Chordata; order Testudines; family Emydidae; genus Trachemys; species Trachemys scripta. The sequence goes on from NC_048299.1 coordinate 195,727,800, forward strand.
TGGTATCACAATTTTCAGACAATTTGTATGCCAGAATGCTTTGCAGTGGCGGTAGTGTACGTTTACAAAGTGAAATGATGACAGCGGGAAAGAGCATTTAAATAACAAATGAAGAGGAGAGATTCAGGAGTTCAGTTCCAGAGTGCAGGAGCTGCAGAGAAAAAGACTCTTAAGTTGACAGTGCAGAGATGTTGTTGAGGGCGAGATGAAGAATGTGTTAAATAAGGGGAAGGAATAAAAAGGGGAGAACTGGAGGACAAATTCTGCTAGATAGAAACAATTCCATGCAGGATTTTATAAACAAGAAAGCTAGTTTTGAACCAGATCCTGAAATGAAACCAATCCAGTGGAGTTGTTTGAGGATGTTTGCATATTTTTAAAGACAGGTAGCATTCTACACTCGCTGGATTCTAGAAAGCTGGGCATTGGGAAGGCCGTTGAAAGGAGATGCAGTAGTCTAGGCGAGAGGAGCTGAAGGCATGGATGAGGGTTTCAGCAGAAGTGGAGCTGAGTCAGTGTAATATGTGGGCAATAGGTGATAGGGACATTCACACACATAGGAATAGAACGAACAAGAATAGATAGAGTTGCATTTGTTGAAGGGTCTATTGCCCAAGAGAAGCACTAATGGTTTGGAGTACAGAAAGGGGCTACCCCAGTCATAATTGTTTATTACAAAAACTATAAAATACATATACTCCTATAATACAATTGTAGCCTTTGCTAGGTCCTATTGTAAGGCCATGGTTCTCTACAAAGTTTCATGTAGACTTAAAAGTCTAAGGCAGTAAAAGTTGATTAATGTGGTGGGATCATTGTGCTTCACACACTGCTTTCGTGTCACAGAGCAAGGACCCAACCCTATCAGCCTAACTCAAGAGAGCCACTTTCATAAATAAAAACTGAAAAATGGGTCCCAAAGCTTGCTTTTTTAAAAAAACAAACAAACAAAAAAACCACACAAAAGCCTTCTGCTATATTTCACTACATGTGGTGCTGATTACTTGTAGAAAAATATGTTCTCTTGTCCAAAAGATACATCTTCTATAAGCCAAATGTAATCTTGGCAAAGCCAATATGCTGCAGGAAGATGAGTTTGAGTATTCTTAACAAATTTCAAAATACTGTAGTTACAACATTTTCTTCTTCTATAAGTCACATCTTACAGTCCTTTCTCAGGCAAAATTCCCATTGATTTCAAGCGTGAGCTTTGCCTGAGAAAAGACTGCAGCCTTTAGCCCTATGTAATTATTATCTATCAAATTTTCAACAAATAGAAATTACTAGAGTGCGTTTTGATGATCTCTATAGCTCTTCATCTACTGCTTCAGAATATATCAGTAATTTTTGCTGAATGATGGAGGGCAGTAATTAGATGCTGTTGATGAAAATGTAATGCTCTTTCAGTAATTCCAATGATATTATTAATACTTTGAAATGTAGGTATAACATTTTTATCCTAGTGTAATAATTCTGTTGACAATGATTTTATACTTGGAGAAATTCTAATAATCATTTTAAAAACCTTAATTTTAAGTGTCTCATTGGAAAGTCATTTGATACTAACTGTAATAACATATTGATGAATTCCCGTGACCATCACATATAATTTCAGTATAACCTCTTCAGTTCTGATTTGGAATTAAGACATTTAAAAATAAAAGTTATACCAATAATTATGCTAAAATGAATGTTGTTTTATTGGGCATAATATACAATTCTGCTGACTCTTTAAAAATTCTTACTGAATTTCTTAATTCAGATCTGTTGAGAGGATCAGCAAATATGCATGCATCTATTAAACTTATTACTGCTTGAGCTATGCTTCTTCATTAATAATCTGTCCTATTGATTTTTACAGCTTCTGTCAATGACTCAAGATGAATACAAGTCATCTGATGTTAGTATACTATCAGTCTTTGCAATTTATTTGTACTCATATAGATGGCGTAAATATGGATTATGCATATATGGATTATGCATAGGTTGGATATTAGGAAAAACTTTTTCACTAGGAGGGTGGTGAAGCACTGGAATGGGTTACCTAGGGAGGTGGTGGAATCTCCTTCCTTAGAGGTTTTTAAGGTCAGGTTTGAGAAAGCCCCGGCTGGTCCTGCTTTGAGCAGGGGATTGGTCCTGCTTTGAGCAGGGGATTGGTCCTGCTTTGAGCAGGGGATTGGACTAGATTACCTCCTGAGGTCCCTTCCAAAGCTGATATTCTTTGATTCTATGATATACCTAACAGACACAAGTTTCCATGAAATTTTAAAATGTTCTCATCTTTTTATTGGTCTAGACATTATATTAAAACCTTGATTGGCCAAACCTCCCTGTTGTTAATTACATTGAGAACTCCTTTGATTATCCAAAATCTTGATTATTTAAACTTACTAAGTATCTCTCATGACATTAGAACTTTTGAGGTTGTACTCACTGGCAAAAGATCTTCCTTAGTTCCTTGTATTTTAAACAAAACATGCAACTCTGCTTTTCTATAAGCTACCCTATAACTTGGTTTAATTCCTTCTTTGTGATGTGTTTTTAAAGTGTTCATGTTGAATTGCTGAGGTCCTGCAAAAATGACCAAACACCTGAGTTGAATATTAAAATGGTGGAAAGTATGAAACTTTATTTGAACAGGCAACAAAGTAATTAGCCCAAAGGCAGGAAATCCTAGCAGATTCTGAAGGGGGAAATGCTCTGTCTCAGTCCCATACTTTAACAAATGGGGCTACAGATTTCCTCCACCATGCAGCCTAAAAACAGCTGTAACCAAACCTGAATATGGCCCCCAGCCCTTCTGACAACTACTGCATCAGGAAACCACACAATATATTTTTGCAGTGAGATTCGTTCTGTAAAACTGGCCCATCTCCATTGGCCAGCTGCTAGAAACCCTTGCCAAACAAGGACAATGGCCAACAACACATTGCCGAAAGGAAAGTTCAAATAGTGACATAAACATTGAGTAATAAACAATTGTAACAAACACAACTAATTTTACTAATTGTAACAAATGCAGATCACCCTACTGATTTAAAAATGCAAATCATTTGTACCCATCATCTTCATCGGTACTGGAAACCATTAGACAGAAAATTAACCTTAAAAAATATCCAGCCACAAGGCTGCATGAAAGAGAAGGATGGGACTCATGGCTATGGCATAGAACTAGTCAGAAGATCAGGGTTCTTTCTTAGGTTGGCCAGAGATTGCTTGTGTCACTTAACACAAGGCACAACCTTTCCATGTTTCAACTGGCCTGTCTTTAAAATAGGTGTAATGCCTACCTCACAGTGATCGTTTGAGGATTAAGTAATGTTTATAAAGAGCTTTGAGGTTCTTTGATGGAAGTTACTGTAGAAGTGCAAAGCACCATCATCATAATTATTACTGTTTTGTTAAAGAAAATTTAATGAAATCGGCGTTGTAATTCTTTTTAGCATAAATTGGTCTGCTAAAATTATTCTTAGGACAATTGTGTTAACATCATGTGTAATGTGTGATTGTTCAGTATAGAGAGAAACCTGCTGAAATGATTTCATTAAGTTTCTTTCATATTTTAGAAACAATACCTAATGGAAGTTAGTAAGTAGCAGTTTCACTCACACAGGAGCTTTTCTAAAAGGAATGCCTTTCTCCAATCCTCGTCTGGCAGGTCCTGCTCGTAACAGTGAATGGGACTCCTGTAGATTATCACACCATACACCCCACACTTCACTTGGAGAATGGCCCTGCCAAAGCTGATATGTACTCAACCCCACAGTATAAATGGGAGCCATCAGATGACATGTCAGGTAGTAACATGAATTATTTGGGAATAAACCCGTGTGTTCGGTATTTTATTATTTACTCTATAGTTAAATTCTTGGCCTTGTGCATTTTTTGTTAAGCAGCTTGATAAGATTTAAAAAACTGTTAGAACAAATTGATAAATTAAACAGCAATAAATCTCCAAGACTACATGATATTCACCCAAGAGTTCTGAAGGAACTCAGATATGAAATTGCAGAACTACTAACTGTAGTATGTAACCTATTGCTGAAACAAGCATCAGTACCAGATGACTGGCAAGTAACTAATATGAAACTAATTTTTAAAAAGGGTTCCAGAGGATTATTCCGGCAATTACAGGCTAGTAAGCCTAACTTCAGTACTGAGCAAATTGGCGAAGATCAAAATTATTAGACACGTGGATGAACACAATTTGTTGGGGGAGAGGAAACATGGCTTTTGTAAAGGGAAGTCATGCCTCGCCAATCAATTAGAATTCTTTGAGAGTGTCAGCAAGCATGTGGATAAGGGTGATCCAGTCAATACAGTGTACTTGGATTTTCAGAAAGCATTTGACAAGATCCCTCACCAAAGGCTCGTAAGGAAACTTAGTTGGCATGGGATAACATGGAAGGTCCTCTTAGGGATCAGTAATTGCTTAAAAGATAGGAAACAAAGGATAGGAATAAATGGTCCGTTTTCGGAATGGAGAGAGGTAAAAAGCGGGGTCCCCAAGGGATTTATACTGGGGCCAGTCCTATTCAACATACCCATAAATGATCTGGAAAAAGAGTGAACCATGAAGTGGCACAGTTTGTAGATGACACAAAATTATTCAAGATAATTAAGTCCAAAGCTGACTGCAAAGAGTTACAGGGGGGGGTCTCACAAACCTAGGTGACTGGCCAACCAACTGGCAGATGAAATTCAGTGTTGATAGGGGCAAAATAATGCACATTGGAAAAAATAATCCCAAATCCACATGTATAATGATGGGTTCTAAACTAACTGTTATCACTCAAGAAAAAGACCTTGGAGTTGAAGGTCCAGCTGAGGTCAAAAATGCTAGCAGGATATTAGGACCTATTAGGAAAGAGAGAGAAAATAAGACAGAAAAATAAATCCATGGTAAACCCACACCTTGAATACAGTTTTAGAGTTTGAGTCTCCATCTGAAAAGGGATATAGTGGGAATGGAAAAGGTTCAGACAAAGATGATCTGGCTTCCATACAAGAAGAGACTAAAAAGAATAGGGATGTTCATCTTAGAAGAGAGATGGTTAAGGAGAGGTCTGATAGAGGTCAATAAAATTATGAATGGTGTGGAAAAAGTGAATAGAGAAGTGTTGTTTACCTTTTCCTACAGTGCAAAAACCAGGGTCACTCAAATTAATAGGCAGCGGACTTAATACAAACAAAAGAAAATACTTACTCACCCAATGCCCAATTAACCTGTGGAATTCATTGCTAGGGGATGTTGTGATGGCCAAAAGTATAACTGGGTTCAAAAAAGAACTAGATAAGTTAATGGATGATAGGTCCATCAATGGCTATTAGCCAAGAGGTCAGGGCTATAACCCCATGCTGACAGCACCCCTAACTTTTGACTGCCAGAAGCTGGAAGGGGAGGACAGAGGTGGATCTCTCCAAATTGCCCTGTTCTGTACACTCCTGAAGCTCTAGCCACTTTCAGAGACAGGATACTGGGCTAGATTGCCCATTGGTCTGATCCTGTATGACAGTTCTTATGTTTTTATGCTACCAATCAACATGCAGATCTTTGAATCAAGTTGCAGGTGCATATTATCCAAAATACTGTACTTGTCTGCCCACCAACACATTTGTTTTATGTCCTTACATGACTGTATGTACTGTACTTCTGTGGATTTTTCCTGTGGTTCTCAGGTCATTGTCAAGATATCAAAATTATTAATATTGGTATGGCTGAGTGCTGTAATGGTAGCACAATATTCTGCCACATGGGGACCATCTGACTTCACTATACCAGAATACAATGGCCTGATTCCTGCAAGATTTACTCAATTTGTGCAAGGACTGGAGGGTTTTGAACTGTGTGTACATGCGCTGCAATTAGACTTATTTGAATTGCACCATAAGATTTTTTTCTACTTAGAAAAGAAAGAAGAGGAAGAGGAAGAAGAAGAAGAGGAGGAAGATATTCAGGAGAAAAAAGAAAATGTTAAAATACATGCCATGGTCTCTGTCTTCCATTTTATCATGAAACAAAGTTACATTTGTGCTCTGATTGCAATGATGGTACGTATGAAACACAAAAATAATTGAGTTGGGGTAGTAGACATAATCTAATTATAGATGTCATCTAACTCTGGAAATGAGCTTCTGCCACATTATTGACAGCATCAATATATTTATCTTCCAAATGTCTTGGTGAAGGGTGATTAGTCATGTTGATTTTTCATTGGTGTTTACTTCAACATTATAAAATCTGGACCTGAGGTTTGAATCTGTTGGATGCATGTGGTTTATTAAAACATTACCCCTCAAATTATGCCTTGATCCTACCACCAACTCCTTATGGGGCAGGGCACAGGTTTCTGCTCACAGGGATTCCGTTATATGATTGGGGCTTAAAATTCTAACTTTAGTATTTTTTTACCTACGGCAGATCAGAAAATGCTCAACATGCTCATTTTTCTGATAGCTCAAAAAAAATTTAAGTGGGTTTTAATGCATTTACTCAATTCAGAAATTGTCTGCAAAAATAAAGCACTTCATAGTCATACAGTAAGTCTAAACTTGCCATTTCTACTTCTAATTGAATCTATGCATCTAGTTCAAACTCTGTATGAAAATAAACCTATAAACATTGATTTCTTTTATCTACACTGGGCAGACAACAAATAGGAAAATACAATTTTGTGCCAACAAATTTTTTTGTGATTAATTTTCTTCTTTTTGAAATTACATTGCCTATCCCTGAAAATAAAGGGTCATTTTGTGCAAATTAGCCTTGGATCATACTGTAGCAAGTTCACAACGTGATAGTTCTCTGTCAGCACTTCCAAGGTCTGGTTTTACTATTTTGAAAAGGTTTCAACTGGGATACAATTTACCATAAAGTTTCTTGGCCCAATCTTGCCTTAAAAATTTTTTTTAATAGTTTGGCCACTTTTTGTTTGCATACAGCAAAAGAAAACCAATATTTTGTATGGTTTTCGGACTTTTGTTTGCTGTTCCTTAGCATGAAAAGTCTCTGGAGCTAAACAAAACGTAGCAGATTCTTTGTGCAGAATCTGGATTGAATATGTTAGTAAGTAGTTATTTTCTTGCTGTGGTATATTCATTTTTTTTAAGTGACTGCTGCACATGTTCTTTAATTACTTTAAATTCCATTCAGGGTTCAAATCTGTCAGTATCAGTGATGGAGCTGTATTGTTCTGAGCTTTCTTCTAGTCTCAAACTGAGATAATATCAGCTCCGAAAGATCTATGTTCCAAGTGTTGTGAACCAAATTCAGCTACTGTTCCACTTATGCCATACCCAAATATGACCCATTGTGCGTGTTACAGTCTTGTATCTTAATGGAAGAATAGCATATACATGATTCTCAGAGGCTATAGTGGACACTTTATCGAGTCAAGACTAATCCAGCCTTGATTAAAATATTCTTAATATTTCATGCTTTTCTGTCTAAACAAAAGAAGAAATTAAGACTCCGTTGACTTCAGCTAAATTACTCTAGATTTATACTGGTGCATTGCCAACCAGAATCTAGTCCAAAATCAATAACAGTGTTTAATAAAAAGACACTTCCTCTCACGCTATAATACGGTGTTTTGTCCAGAACAGTTTTAAGTAATGTGTTGTTGGATACCTGTAAAATGAGCAGAACATTTGAATATACTGTAAGGAACAATGCTACATTGGGTTGGGTTAGGCTAAATCAGTCTAAGTCTACTACATCTCTAATATCTAGAGTACAACAGAAAGTGAAATCTAAAGCATGCTTTATAGTCACTGCTCAACTCTGGGAGACCTAAACTAACATTTCTACTGAAGTACCAAGACACAAAAGTACCAGACCAAAAAAAGGTGGTTTAAACCTGAATTTCCTAGGAATCCGTTTACTGCTTGTAGTCCAGAGGATCTACTGTAGCTGTCAGCGGCCCAATTCTCATTAACATAAATGGGAGTCACATGGCTAAATCTCCATGCATCGCACTGAAAATATACCCTAGACAAGGTGTGTGAAGTTGGGCAGTGCTGTAAAGTTTTACTGACTGTATGCAGTAATATTGTAACTAAGTGAATCTATGAACATTTTTGTCTCTCTCTCCCATCCCCTCCCTCCCAAGGCTTGGAGTATCACTTATCACAGTTGGTTGACTTTTGTGTTATTGATCTGGTCCTGCACGCTTTGGATGATTCGTGACCGAAGGAAATACGCTATGATCAGTTCACCTTTCATGGTTGTTTATGGAAATTTGCTGTTAACATTACAATATATATGGAGTATTGACCTCAATAATGATGAGCTTCCTAAAGTTTCTGGATTTTTAGAAAAGAAGGATCCTGGGGAATTAGCTTCAAAGGTAAGTGTAGTTTGCTTAAAGAACAAAGCAATATACACTAGCCATCAATAAAAACTTCAGGTCCTTTGGTGTTTAATACAACGAATAATCCTGGTCAGCATGGGACTACAGTACAGGATGAGTGGTTAAAAAATACAATAGCACAAAATTACTTCTTGCTGGTAAATTAAATACTATAACGAATGTGTCAAATTTAGATAATTTTATAAAATAGTTCTCACCAGGGAGAAAATAGCATTAATATTTGGCCCTGTAAAAACGAGAGGAAAGGGAAGAGAAAAAATATGTACTTGGATTAGTTAAATACAAGATAAATTAAATAGAATTATGAGGCAGCTTTTGTTTGATGAAACCTGTTTGTACGTACACACACACACTATACATACACAAATATATATATTTTATAAGTGCATTTCTGCTTTGTCATTAGCATCAGCCAGTACAGGTAAAAACTCAGTGCTGTAGTTGTACTTAAATAGAAGATTTTCATTCCCTTCTCTTTTTTCTGAATAAAGACTATTGTAGCAGACCTCAGTACAATGGTTGTTCCCCCCCTTTCTCCCTTTCACTTTTAGTTATTTTGTTGGCAGAATTTGTGTGTGGCAACATTTCATCACCCCACCTCTTACAACCCGTGACATGATGTCTCAGCTATTCATGAACACTTTTGTTATGAACACATATTGCATGTGTGGAGTCTGGTGGGATTAAAAATCGGAAATCCAGACACTTGTAAATCTATGGTAAAATCTGTTGACTTTAATGGGAGCAGAGTTTATGCCAGCATTTTGAAAATCTCATGCATAGCCTTTTTTTTTTTTTTTTTTGCTTTGCAAATTATACACTAACACTTAGAAATACTAGATAAATGTACTGTGTGAAGCATAAAAAATTATTGTGAAAACACTTCTGGTCCAAATACTTTCAGGAATATTTCTCCATGCTATTATTCATGACACTATGAACATTTGCTGTCCATAAACATTCTTATGAATACAAAAATCATCTGAATGCTTCTGAACAAGTGAATAAAAAGTATTGCAAATATTAGTGAGTGGAATCACTGGCTTTTATTCACCAGAATATTGGCAACTACCATTTTAGGTATATTAATGAACACCTGAGATGTCATGCCAGTTTAAGTATAGCAGCCTCACCATAAGAGCAGTGGAAAAAGATAATTAAACCTGTAATGTCAAATATTTTTTAATTTGTGAAGACCAGTTGAGTTCATTTGACTATATAAAGCAGGGGTTCTCAAACTGGGGGTCGAGGTCCCTCAGGGGGTCATGAGGTTATTACATGGGGGGTCGCGAGCTGTCAGCCTCCACCCCAAACCCGGCTTTGCCTCCAGCATTTATAATGGTGTTAAATATATAAAAAGGTGTTTTTAATTTATAAGGGGAGGTCGCACTCAGAGTCTTGCTATGTGAAAGGGGTCACCAGTAAAAATGTTTGAGAGCCACTGGAAAGCACACCAAACTTGTCTCTAAGAATAGAAGTGCCCAGGTTAACAAGCTTTTTGAGCATGAGCCAAACTTTAAGCACATGAATAGTCTCATTGAAGTTAATGGGACAACTCACACACGTGACATTAGTCATATGCTCAAGTACTTAGCAGAATTAATTCTTTAGTCTTTCAGTTGACGAAACACAAATTGGAGTTGCCTTAGATCACAAATGAAAGTGTTTCCTGGTTTCAATTAATGGGGCTTTTCCCACCCAGATATTTTCCCTGTCTTGAAACCACTACATTTGGCAGATTATCTTTGAGGGAGGAAAGTGAGCACACAATAGAAGCTGCTTCATAGAGCACTCGAGAGGAGCTTCTCACAGAGTGCAGATAGTTGGCCCAATTCCCTTATAACTGAGTGAATCACTTCCATCATGATACACCTGATTTCAGTTTGAAGAGGTTCTGCACCTGTGTTTCCTGCTTGGCAGTGCCCCTTGCCAAACTATGCCTGGATTTATAATGTATTTGAATCCTAGTGAGCATTCTATTATTTTTCCGGTGGAAGGTAGTGCTAGTCTTGATAAGAGTGATTAAATAATCAAGAGGTAAGTTCTGCAATTTCTCTTCATTGACTTTGTAAATCTGTCTGGGCTGGATTCATACTAGTTACTTTGAAATGATGGTCTATGTGCCCCATTATCAGTTCTGTAAGTCGTCCAATTACCCCCAAGGATTTTTTTTTCTGCGCTCTATCCCTGGATTACATCTAGCAGTGCACAATGGAGGGAGTTTCCACTCCCCAATCAATAGTTTAAAAGTGTTGACCCAAACTCTCTGTGCATTTACCATTCATGAAAGGACTTCATTTACCCATTATGTTTGTATGTTTAGCAGTTTTGATATCTATTTTAGGTATTTATTTTTAGCTAATCTGGTGCCTTTTCACTCCTTTAAAAACTGGGGGTTTCCCTATCATTATTATTTATTTCTCTTGTGGTAGTGTTTAGATGTCCTCTTCAAGAATTGGGGCCTGTGGAGGTAGGCATTTTACATATATATGTCCCTGCCTCTAAGAGCTTACAGTGTAAATCAGGTTAATTTTTATGGGAAATTCATCAATTGAAATATACTATTTCTTTTATGTTTACAGTGCAAATATTTATAACAAAAAATATAAAGTGAGCACTGTACACTTTGTATTCTATGTTGTAATTGAAATCAAGATGTTTGAAAATGTGGAAAATATCCAAAAATATTAAACAATAATAGAATTCCATTTATATAAATAGTATTTTTCAATTCACTTAATACAAGTACAATAGTGCAATCTCTTTATCATGAAAGTAGAACTTATATATTTATAGTTATGTACAAAAAATGATTGCATTCAAAAATAAAACAATGTATAACTTTAGAAACTACAAGTCCACTCAGTCCTACTTCTTGTTCAGCCAATCGCTCAGACAAACAAGTTTGTTTACATTTGCAGGAGATAATGCTGCCCCCTTCTTGATTTCAATGTTACCTGAAAGTGAGAACGGGCATTCACATGACACTGTTGTAGCCGGCGTCGCAAGATATTTACGTGCCAGATTCGCTAAAGATTTATATATCCCTTCATGCTTCAACCACCATCCCAGAGAACATACATCCATGCCGATGATAATGATCCAAAGCAGTGCAGACCAATGTTCATTTTCATCACCAAAGGCTATGGCTACGCTTGCAGATGTAGAGCACCGGGAGTTAAACCAGCCCTCAGAGACAGATGCAGGGAAAGCACTGCCATGTGTTCACGCTATCAGCTGCAAGTGCAGTGGCGTGGCCACATTAGCAGCTCTTGCAATGCCACAGAGAGCAGTGCATTGTGGTAGCTGTCCCAGTGTGCAAGTGGCTGCAGCGTGCTTTGGAAGGGGTTTGCAATGCCTAATGGGGCAGGCACAGCATCACATGATGCAGGTTTCCCAATCCCATTGTTCCAAGGCATCCTATTAGATTGCCAACTGCTTTTCAAATGTGGAGGGTGGAGTGCAACAGGGAGTGTATTGTGTGATGTGGGGGGAGAGACAATGTGTTTGGGGGGGGCAGAGAGTATGTTAGCATTCTGTCTTGTGCTGTCTTGTAAGTTTAGACGGCGGCAGGGGGAAACCCCAACATCATCCCCCGCCCCCTGCCTCTCTCTCACACACATGCACAAACGCCTGCCCCTGCAACAGGAGCATTCCACATTGATAGTTTGCTTTGTGTCCCGGAGCAGATAAGCATGCCAGCTGCAAGAAAAGGAGCTTTGAAAGCATGCCTGCAGCCAAGTTCAAAACAATGACGAGAGTGGCCACTTGACTTCAAGGGATTATGGGATGTTTCCGGAGGCCAATCATAGCGCGTAATGCAACACTTCGTCCACAATGACACCCCAGCACTCCAGCCGCGGCACAGAAAGCTCTTTGCTTCTCATGCAGGTGGATTACCAGGGGCACTCCAGCTGCGGAGTCCAGCCACTCTAAGTGTCCTACCAGTGTGGACACCTCAGGAGTTAGGGTGCCCAGGGCTGATTTAATGCACTATAACTTGCAAATGTAGCCAAGGCCTGAGTCAGATGTCACCAGCAGAAGGTTCATTTTCTTTTTTGGTGGTTCGGGTTCTGTAGTTTCTGCATCGGAGTGTTGCTCTTTTAAAACTTCTGAAAGCCTGCTCCACACCTCGTGCCTCTCAAATTTTTGGAATGTACTTCTGATTCTTAAATCATGGGTCGAGTGTGGTAGCTATCTTTAGAAATCTCACATTGGTATCTTCTTTGCATTTTGTCAAATCTGCAGTGAAAATGTTCTTAAAACGAACAACATGCTGGGTCATCATCTGAGACTGCTGTAACATGAAATGCAGGTAAAACACAGAGCAGGATACGTACAATTTTCCCCCAAGGAGTTCAGCCACAAATTTAATTAACGCATTATTATTTTAACAAGCATCATCAGCATGGAAGCATGTCCTCTGGAATTGTTGCCAAAGCATGAAGGGACATACGAATGTTTAGCATACCTGGCTCGTAAATACCTTGCAATACTGGCTACAAAAGTGCCATGTGAATGTCTGTTCTCTCTTTCAGGTGATGTAAATAAGAAGCAAGCAGCATTATCTCCCGTAAATGTAAACAAACTTGTTTCTCTTAGCGAGTGGCTGCACAAGAAGTAGGACTGAGTGGACTTGTAGACTCTAAAGTTTACATTGTTTTGTTTTTGAGTGCAGTTATGTAACAAAAAAAAATCTACATTTGTAAGTTGCACTTTCATGATAAAGAGATTGCACTACGGTACTTATATGAGGTGAATTGAAAAATACGATTTCTTTTATCATTGTTACAGTGCAAATATTCGTAATAAAAATAATATAAAGTGAGCTCTGTACACTTTGTATTCTGTGTTGTAATTTAAATCAATATATATGAAAATGTAGAAAACCTCCAAAATATTGGTATTCTATTTTTAAATTTTTTTTATCGCAATTAATTTTTTTGAGTTAATCGCGTAAGTTAACGGCAATTAATCGACAGCCCTGCTTTTTATATTACATCATCAGCCTGGTTAGCAGCAGCAGTAGCACCCCAGTAGAGCGTGCCAAATATTTGGTTATTTGTATGTCTCATTTAAAATTTTATTCTTGTTTTCTGTATAAAGTAATTACATGAGGCTTGATCCTGAACCACTGAAATCCATGGGAGCTTTGACTTCAGTGGATATAGGCTCAAGCCCATGATAAACAGGTGCCATACTGTATTCTGTGTTCTGGCTGGCTCTCAGTACTGACACTTGTTGAATTTGGCAGTATACAAAACACAAAAGTACACTCTTTGTTAAAAAGATTTATTTATTTATGTACCCTTGTTATGGAATAATAGACTATACTCTCCTAGCGCAAGGAATCAAAAGAGAAACCTATTAACAAAGGCCACAGAATGAAAAGTCAGTTTCCTACCCAAACTGGAGGACAACTGGAAATAAAATAAAATTGCTTTTAATGGAATAGGTTGCCTAGATGACCTAGCTTCCAGAAATGTGTTCTTTGGCAACGATTATATTGTTGCCAATTTTGCTGAATAGTGGAAAACAAAGGCATGAAAAAAATTTCAAAATATCTGTTAACATTAGCAGGATCTAGGATGTACAATTAGTCTGTCTCTCTTGTTTTGTTTTGATTTTTGCTTGCAGATCCTTTTCACAATTACTTTCTGGCTACTGCTTAGGCAACACCTCACAGAGCGGAAAGTGCTTCAGCTAAAAGAAGCTACTTTAGCTGAGGTCAAAGTTGAAGATGAAGAAAATGAAGAAAAAGGTAAAAGTATATCAAGTTTGACTGCTTCAATCAATGTAGGAGGTTAGGGTTACTTCTTTTCTTATTGCTAAAGTATTCGGAAAGTTGCATCTGTCATTGACTAGGGGCTAAACAATATGCTGCTAAATCCATGCACTACAAATTTCTCAGGGAACATAATAAAATAGCTTTGAGCTTGATAACATCAAACAAAATATATAAACTCTCTTTACAGTTGAACTACAGTAAATGATATGACAAAATAAATAACTTGAATGGGAAATACAGGAAAAACCTTCTATAGACGCACTTCCACCACCACACTTATGTTCCCCCACTCCCCCCGAAAAAATCACTGTACACAAAATTTAACCATAAAAGGAGACGGGCCTACATGGAAAACGTCCATCAGTGATTTCAATGGGAGCTGCACCTGTGTAACCAAGAGCAGAATTTGGCCTATAGGTTTCAGTGTGGTGTAGTTATTCCCAACATGCATAGCAAGACTAGGAACAGGGTTTTCTCCTTACTGCTCCCATTAACGGGACAGCAGTAACTTGCCTTTTTCTTTTTTTTTTTCATGGTTTGGTCACAGTAGAACAAGAGGGAGGGATAGTCGTTCTTTTGAAATGCGGCATTTAACTCCCACCTGGTATCACAAATCTATATGTTTTTTAAGGTTGGTTGGTTGGTTTTAAACAGGAACCTCTGCTTTGAATTTCAAAACTGTCTAATGTTTGTGTTTTTGGTGAAAACCAGTATTCCCTTAGGAATTTATGTCTCTGGATGTCAGTGATAAGTTCTGGTTTTTTTCCTTCCAGTTTAACAATGTTTTTTGCCTACAAATGCAGGCATTACAGTAGATATTGCTTTGACTATGATCCAATACATAGCCTTCAGGCCATGGTTCTCCACTATGTCTGAGTTCAGCTTGGGCAAAGTGGGGAGCGATGGTAACAGGGAATTGGTGTGGCTTCCTTACCTTTTGGCCAGTGGAAGTCCAAGAAAATTAAGCTACAGTCCTTATGCCAGTGAAGGTTCATGGAGCTCTGTCACAGCATGCCTCCTCCTGCTCCGTCCCACCTTCCAGAATGCCCCTGAAAAGTCTTTTCCCCTTATGGTGGTGGTGGGCGCTAGTTGCTTATAAGGTGAGGGAGGGATAGCTCAGTGGTTTGAGCATTGGCCTGCTAAACCCAGGGTTGTGAGCTCAATCCTTGAGGGAGCCACCTAGGGATCTGGGGCAAAATCAGTACTTGGTCCTGCTAGTGAAGGCAGGGGGCTGGACTCGATGACCTTTCAAGAGCCCTTCCAGTTCTAGGAGATAGGATATCTCCATTAATTTATTTAAGGTGACATAAAGTTCACCTATGTGAGGGAATACTCTACTGGCTATCTCCAGCTGTTTTAAAGACACTTTGTGCTGCTTACCCAGCACAACATGACCTTAGTGGACCAGATAATCTGGCCCTTGGATTTTTGAAAGGGTGTAAAAGTAAGTACATTTACCAACTAGGAACCCAGGCTTAAGAGTTTGGTCTTGGAGACACTACTGTCAACTTGTGGAGGAGAAAATAACATGTTTTAGAAGGAAATGCATGGCCAATATTCTCTGGAGCCTTCTGGTGAATCTTCTCCCTCAATCAGAAGCAGAGATTATAAAGTCAATTCAGACATGCATCTAACTGTACCCTTGCTAAATTTCTGCATAAGCTTCCATGTCCTGCATAAAGCTTTTATGCTTTACCTCATTTACAATTACAAGGAAAGATCCTATAAAAATAGGTTGAGGGCGATGCAACTTGATTTGTGTCTTTGCAGAAGAGGAATTGCAAGAAGGGGAAGTGACAGAGGAAGCAGATGAAGAAGATGAGGATGAACAGGACATTATGAAAGTCCTCGGAAACTTGGTGATGGCTATGTTCATTAAGTACTGGATTTATGTCTGTGGAGGAATGTTCTTCTTCGTCAGCTTTGAGGGTAGAATTGTCATGTACAAAATCATCTATATGATGCTCTTCCTCTTCTGTGTGGCCCTGTACCAGGTAAATGAGAGCAATTCTAAGCAAAATTCTTCCTTTGGTTGCACTGGTGCGTCCTCTTTGATTTAGCATCAATGTAACGGAGAGCAACATTTAATAATTTAATCCACTGTGTATTTTTTCTTTTGCTAGTTCCCAACAGCTTAGACCATTTGAAGAGTTTTGATTCTATTAAACCTCAATAGATTGGCTGATGGGAGAGAGAAGCAAAGTTTTAAAAGTTGTAGTTTGGATAAGCACCCAAACATATGAATGGTTGGCTGAACGAGAACCCAGATTCTATGGTGATGGGCACCCTAGAAATAAATTAAGAAAAAATACGAATAATAAACTACTCCAACCCTTTTGGGTCTGCAGAATTGGTCTGGGTAACTCATGAGAACAGGTTATTTCATGAGATTTCTGACTTTTTTTCCTTCCGATCCTGGATGGAACTTGGAAGAATAGAGATTACATAAACATGAGAGGAAAAATGAAAAAAGTTAACTTAAAAATGGATCAAGTTGGGGTTTGTGTAGAATTTTGGAATAAGATTCAGCATGGTTGTTTTAGCCAGGCCAATGTAACCATCCCTAACTGAATTTAGGAATACTAATGATCTTTACATTAGAACTGCATGACTTCATGTTTAATTGCTGATGATGGCCACTTTTCCATTGCTTAGCTGTAGACCACAAAACAAACAATACTATGATCCTACAAAGATTCTCCCTTTGATACATGGATATGTCTCTGATAAGCATCAATGAGAGTTGATGTTATGTCAAGAATAAAATAATTGTGTTAGTTTAGGGGGAAGGGTTATATTTTATAGCCCTCTGCCTGTACAACAATATAAATAGTTTGGTAGATTCTTCCGCTTTGGTTCTGTTTGCCTTACCATCTTCAATGGCTGGTTCCCAGGTGCACTATGAATGGTGGAGGCGAATCCTAAAATATTTTTGGATGTCAGTGGTTGTTTACACTATGCTGGTGCTTATCTTCATCTATACATATCAATTTGAATCATTTCCTGGCTTGTGGATGAACATGACAGGGCTAGATGAAAAAAAGTGAGTATTTTCATTTTACTTGGGCTTATTGTGCACAAGCAAATGGCTAGTGATTTTTTTTCATACTGTTACAAAGACTTTTTACATAGGTCGGTGTGAAACTCCCTATTTTGCTTTGCAGATTTTCATAGTGAAAAAGCAGAGATTTTCACCAATATTTGTAAACAATTTGCAAACCTTTAATTTTGGCACAAGAGAAATGGTAATGTTTTGCACCCTTTGACCTCCTTCCTCCTCTTCCTCCTTATAATGGAAAAAATGTAAGCAAACCTTCTCCAACCATGACTGGCTTTGGGGGTTCTGCTGCCCCATGCACACAAGCAAATATCTGCCCCTACAACTCTGCTATCACCCATACAAAAATGTCACTGAACATTTTGCTGTCCCTGCTATTTGGTTGGGTGACACCTCTTTCTGACTACCAGCCCTAATTTGTGACTAGCTCTAATTCTGACTACATGGTGGACTAGTGGAGGTGTCCTGCAAAACTTTTTTGCTTTTCGCTAATCATTCTCCCAAAAGCATAACCCGACCTTAAAAAATAGACTTAAAGGCTGTAACAAAAACAAAACAAAAAATGAAAAATAAAAACAGAAAACAGAAAACCCAAAACAAAATCTTTTGAAACAGCACATATATCCCAAAGCTGCCATCTTATATGGGATTCCAGTAAACTGTTTTGTAGAAGCAGAACAAACCTCTTTTACTGCTTTCTATCGCCTACAATATTGTAACAACCTAGTTGTTGGCTTGGAGCTGGAAAAGCTGGCTCTGAAATACTATACTGAAAACATTTGATATAAGAAAGAAATTAATCTACAAATTTTGTGGCTGTAGTGATTTATTTAATAGTGCTTATTTAGTGTGTCTCATACCTTTAAAGGGTTAAGTGGCAAGATAAGGTATTGTACATTTGCATTGTTCTTACCTTTTGTTCAGAAAAATGAAAAGATAAGATACATAGCAAAGACAATCTTACTTACTGTACCGTTTTGTGACTATCCATCTCATGTGATATGGGAGAAATGTTGCAAAATTCATTTTGAACAGGTGACTTAGTGACTTGTTTTATTTTTCAGACTAGAGGATCTTGGTTTAAAACAGTTTTCTGTGGCTGAGCTGTTCACACGTATCTTTATTCCAACCTCTTTCTTATTGGTGTGTATATTACACCTTCATTACTTCCATGACCGTTTCCTCCAGCTCACTGACTTAAAGGCTGTAACCAGCAAACAGGACAGCGCTATTTACAGGTAAACAAGCAAAGTAAACAAAGCTACTAGTTGTCCATAAGAGAGTGCTGTTTTCTAACAATTTACTTTGCAGGAAATGTTGTGTGCCTTTTTTATGACCCCTGATTAGCTCTCCCCCCCACACACACACGCACGCACACACATATTTAGGTTTAGACTTTTGGGGTAGATTTTCAAAGCACAAACGACACTTATGACACCTAACACCCATTGACTTTCAATGGGCTATTAGGTGCCTAAATGCCACATGTGCTTTTTAAGAATCTTGACAATAACAGGGAAGATTTTCAAAGTGACTGTTGATTTTGAATACCCAATATTTGAGTGCCCAACTTGAGACACATTCAAGAGGCCTGAATTTTAGAAAGCGCTGAGCATCTGCCCTGTGAAAATCAGGCCCCTTTATTAAGGTGTCTCAAACTGAGCCCTCAAAAATAAGGCACTCAAAAATTAAATAACTAGTCACCTTTGAAAATCTTGGCCTATATTCTGTGCCAACTCGCTAGACTATTAAGCGAGCTCATCAAAATGTATAACAGAGTATTGTGATTCTCTCAGCCCCTCCACTTTCAGATATTCAATGTTATATACTTACAGATTTTTCTGCACAAAAGCATATTACAATTTGACTATTATTTTTGGGAAGTAGCGAAGTGCTTTAGATTGTATTTTGATAGGGTAGTTTGAAGTAAAACATTTGCATTCTAAATATAACATGTAGTGATGTGTGACACGATGACATTTTTATGGTCATGAACTTGGGAAGACTGCATTGTGCCATAAATGAATTATGGAGCAATACCAATTTACACCAGCTGAGAATTTGGCCCAATTTGTTTAATGGCTTGAAATTTAGGAAATAAAAGAATGACTCTGGTAATCATGATCAGATATCTGGTATACATATGTTTATACCTAAATGTACAGCATACATATGCAGTAGAATATAGGTATGTCTGTTCTCATATTCAGCATTGCATTTAGAATAAGTTCTACTTTTTTAACATGCACGTGCAGAATTCTTGAGTATATATTTTAAGTGAACTGTAAAAAATTGTTGATAAATTCCTAACAATCTTTTCTTTATTTGCTTTTCCAAACATCTTTCTCTTTTTCATTCTTTTCTTTTTTTTAATGTTAGCAAAGTAGTAAATCACATGGTAAATGCAAGGCTCTCTGCGTGTGAACCTTCTTTTGAGCTGCAAATTCTTTGTACAGCAAAAGGTGCATGATACTCAGTTAAAAGAACTTTTCTTTACCATGCAACTGTGCACCAGAATCTGGGCCCAGTTTGATGATTGCATTTGAGCAGTGGTGTTACTTGGGCTGAGGGATTGCCATTTTGGGGGCATAGTACAGCATATGGTAACTGCACACATTTTACTGTAGATTGAGTACTTTGCACAGTGTTCAGTAACAAAGCAGCAACTTCCAATGTGCGTTCCAAAGGCACAAGATGAGAGAACTGCCTGACAGAGTTCCAGTCCTGATGCACTCATGCTGCAACATTTTCTGTCTGCAGAAGAGCTATCTTTGCATCCTCTGTTATTGTTGCCATTGCCCATATGTGGGACAGAGGATATAAAATACTGTCCATCTTCAAATGCTGACATGAAAAAAACGATGTCATTGCCCAAAGTGAGGGACCAGTGGTACAAATCGACACTAAGTGCTGCCAGTGTCTTATTGAAAGCAGAACAATCAAAGTTAGAAAGTACCAATATTATAAAAAAAGTAAACAGGAAGGTGACTGTGTGTAGATTTTCATTTTAAGCTAATGAAAATATCCTTATGCTCTAGGTCTGGGTCTAAGGACCCTAATAGTAGAAGTCGATTTAGTAGTTACAGTCAGCATTTTAGGACTTTGTTTTATTAAAATGGTAAAGAAAGAATATCTATTGTTACATTCTCTTTCGTTCCATGCTAATACAACACAGTTTTTATGGCATACATCAAACTGTGGGACTGGATTGTCAGCAACTGTTATATTAGGAGCTAAAGATTTTTAAAACTGTTTTCTAAAAGTGACAACATTTACTTTTTTTTTTACAGTATTTTGAAACCCATAATCGTCACATATATTTGTTCTTCATCAGTGACTTTCACAGAAAGCCTGTCCTATTTGCAAATCAAACTAAGTTTTCTCCTTTTTACTACAGTAATTAAGACAAACAAAACCTGACATTTGAAAATCCAGCTGTTTCCCTCCTACTTGACACAGTGTGTTGTCAGTGCCAGGTGTCAGTTGACACTACCTGTAAGGATTCTGGAACCAGAATTTAGCTATCAATTTTGTTCATGGTACATGAAGCAGAATAAGATGTATTTTGATTTGCCACAGCTACCGATACTGCTCTGGCAGTGCTGTCAGCAGTAAAAACCTGGTTGTGCAGAAAATTAAGATGTTATGATACAGAAAACCTATTAAAAGTAGTTATGTACAATAACAAGGTCTAGCTTTTATAAAGCCATCAAAGCAACATGCAGTCATTCATTCATTTCATTCTAAAAGATCTAGTGATGTAGCTCCACATTTACTGTGCCTGCTACTTATGGTTGTTTTTTTACTTCTGTTAATTTTATCTGTGTTGTATCAATTGACTCCTACAGGAAGACAAACCTTTATTTTCATTATGTGGACAACACTGGAGATTTAGTCATTTTCATAGAGAAAATGTTAATTAGATTTTAAGCCCCAGTTCATGAAAACACTTGCACATGTGCTTTAATTCCCATGGTAGTCAATGGGATTTAGGAACACATTCAAAGTTAAATCCATTATCAAATTCTGTCCTGAACAAGAATGCTTTCCTGAACTGAGGCCTTAGTCTGAAACTAAGATTTATTGAAATCACTGGGACTATTTGTGGAGTAAGGTACTACTCAACATGAGTAAAGATGGCACAATGAATGTCAGAGGAAGTTTCTACCAGGAGGAAGGGTGGTAGAACCTGACATAATAGCATTAACTCATAGTTATGTCTCAAGATGGCAGAATTGGGCTGTTGAATAGTATATTCAAGTGAGAGGAAGGGTGATCCAGTGGTTACGGCGCTTATTTGGGATTCAGTTTCCAAAATTCCCTGCTCTGTCCAAGACTATCTTTGTGACCTCGGGCAAGCTACTTAATCTCTCTATGCCAACATTTCTTATTTATAAAATGGAGAGAATGGTACTTTCCTAACCCATTGGGTTATTGTGGAAATAAGTACATTAAAGATTGTGAGTTGCTTAGATACTACAGTTAAGGGGATCGTATAAGTACCTTAAATAGACATATGTCCATCGAAAGAAGCAATAAATATTGTACGTGACAAATATGAGATCAAGCTAAAGAATAAAGCCTGTTCTGACATTTTTGTGGCCCCTGAGATTTATCTACAGTCCTTCTAGCGGAAGTTGCTTGCCATCTAGTAATGCTATTGTACATATAGGCTTCCTAGCCTTTTTCACTGCAAGATTAGTAATAAGTGTTTAGACTTAGTGTCTCGTTGTGACAATGCTTGCCTCTGTAACAGGTAACCAAGTACATTCATTCCTGTTAACAGTTTCCTTTTTTCTCTCTTTAACTCATTTCTCCCTTGCCATCGCATGCATTCTTGTGCTCTCTTCATCTCTTACCTCGTAGCCATGCTAAAGTCAATGGTCGTGTTTATCTAATAATAAATAGGTGGGTATACTTCAATGTTTCCTTTCCTTTTCTTAAAAAATGTACTTTAATTTGTTTGATAGTTCTTCAGTTCCTAGAAACAAAAATCACTCATGCTGTGCAGTACTGTGAAATAAGCAAAGAAGACAATTCTTAGTCTTCTAAACCCACCAGATGGTTTATAGTGGTTAACACATCTGCCACATGGATTTAGAGGCTGTTAATTCTCTCCCCAACTCAGATTCTTCTCTTAAACTTCATTCAAGCTCAATAAAGGCATAGACAATACTATTTCTAATTGGCTGCAGTTAACAGAATTAGTTCAGGAGGCTGGTATAGCTATGCTTTGTATGTGTATGCATGTACACATATTCATATCCACACGCCTACTTACCTCAGATGTACTTTCAATAATGCATTTGAGAGTCAAAGAAATATGCACAACAAGTATTTTTCTGAAGAAAAATGAAAGTCTGTGCCTTTGGGTATGCTTTCTTGTATACAAAGTAATAGAAGTGTAGACAAAAATAGAACACCTGTACATTTTAGGACATTACAACCAGTTAAGCCGTGTACTGAGTTGAGTGCTACAGGATCTAAACCACAAAACTTATATTATCATCATGCCTTCATAAAATTAGCTTTTTAAAATATTTCCATAAGCAAGATTCCTTTCAGTTTTTCAAGGATAGGTTTTTTTAAAATTAGGGTAAGAATAAGAGTGGGGTCGTTTTTTCGTTACTCCTGAACGTAAGCACAAAAACTGGGCAAATACCTCAACAAGCTTTTTGTAAATATTTGCTCAAATGAAAAATTAATGTTCTTATCCTGAGCTTATGTCCTTTTTGTGTGCATTTGCAGTCAATATTTTAGGCTGCGGTTCTCAAAGGCGAATGGGTCTTGGGCACCTGAATCTCCTAGGTGCCTTTAAAAATCCCAGCTGTAGTGAATGGCAGGAATGGTCTCAGAAATAGCAAATTTTAAGTAAGTATTAGGCATTATCCACAGAAAATAAATGCTGAACTTGCAAACTTGAGCATCCACGCCAGTAACACCCATTCAGTCAGAGACAGAAAAAATGCCATGTGAGCCGTGTCCCCATTCAAAACTAACAGCTTGAATCTTGGATATTGAATACTCAGGAATATTATACAGACCAAGCATTATTAACAAATTATTTGGCAAATGATTCTGAACAAGTGAATTAAAAAAAACAACATAAATTGTTGGCAGAAAATTCACAAAGAGCCTAAGAGGCATAAATGTGGCAAACGCGTTATTCACTATTAATTATTCACTCAGCTCTAGTAAATATATTAAACATAGTTAAATGTGCCCCTGATTCAGCAAGGTATTTGAGCATATACCTAACTTTAGACGCCTGAGGAGTACCATTGATCTTAGTAGTCTGGGGGACCATTCAGGCACCTAAAGTTTAGTCATGCTTAAATACCTTGCTGAACTGGGGCCTATATGGGTATATCTATGCTGCAAGTACCCTTAATATCTATTCATACTCTTGCTTATTTCTGAAATAAAATATCTTGGTGAGGCGTCTTCTGAAAGATAAGGATTTAGTCAAATTGTGTTTTTCTTAGTAATCATTTTCATAGGTATACTTTGTAAGATTACATATGTTTGGGGCCATTGTATTAAAGCAATATTATGCACTGTGCCTTTTCTATCTTTCAATAATTAGCATGCAATTAATTTACTGCTTGAGGATCAATTAGCTAGATTTCTGTAACCTTTCCCTTATTTAAGCTACTTGAACTTGCAACTTGAAGAAATCGCAAGTCCCAATTATTTGAAAGATGCTTTTGCTTGTTTAACTATTGCATTGACAGCTCCTGCTGTGCTGTTCATGTTTTATAAGCAGCGTTTTGAAATACATTGTACAGAGTAAATAGGTATTTCTAGATTTTCAATTTTCTAATATGCGAGTTAAAAGTTTCAGGGATTGTTGTCTAAAATTAATAAAATTGAATAATATGCTAACACTTCATATTGTAAAAAAAGAAATAATACTTTAGCCTATTAAAATTAGTTACCTGAATAAAAACATACAATAGATGTTTTATAACATCCTGGTTATATTATATTTATTACTGAAGCTAAATGGTTCTTCCATACCCTTACTGCCAAACAGAGTGCTACAGGAATAATCTCATTCAAAAGGAAGTATTCATGATAGAGGTGTGTGTCACTATGCTTAGACTTGTGTGCAGGATCTGGCAGTAAGAAAGTAGGGGAGTCATATGTTAATGTCAGAAGAGTCTATGTTAGAGAGGAATCTTAGCCACATGATTCTGATCCATATACAAATTTTCCCAGAGTTTGGGGAAGTTTGGATCCAGGTTTGAATCCATTAGAGAGAGAGGGGCTAGCAGTGCAGTGCCAATCCAGACCCTGATCTGAATGTCCACAAAGTTCAGAGGTGTTGGGATTTAAGGTTTTGGTTGCAGTCAGTCTCCAATTTGTATATTGTGTAAATACATGTGAAAAGCAAAATGAATTGGTGAGTTTCATATTGGGCTGAAACTTTTTATATTATAGAAGATGAGTGATTATTAATTTTGTCTTTGCTTTTGTAAAAAAGCAAAGATAAAAGAAGAGGAAGAGTTTAAATGTCATAATAATTCTCAAAAGATTTAACATTACTATCATTTCTATGTTAAAATACATAATTTGCAAACTGTGTATTTCAGCTTATTTTCTGTACTCTTGACTTTGCTAAGTGATTCATTCAGACATGGTTCAGGATTTGAGGTATGACCTCTGCAAGTTTTAGAAAAGAGAGAGGCTGTAGGCCTTCCCCAAATTAGATTATATCAGATCTATTGAAGCAGTGACCTTGGAATTTTTGCTATACTGTTTATGAATCTGCAGTTGGGGGAAAAAACAACCTTTGAAACTAACATGTTTCTTTGCTACCCAGTTGCATCTTTCCATGTCAAAGAGTTGAAAATGTATTCAAAATATGAAATGTATAGCTTACCTGTGACAATTCAGTTGCATTACTAAAAGCATGGGAGAATACGCACACTTTTTAGCAATTAGTTTTAGCATAATTATATGGCACACTTTCCAGTTTGCTCTGATTTTGTGATTCTTAGTAGAAGTGCCCTGTTAATGCCATGATGCATGCTCTTGACATTAGAAGGCTGCTGTGGATGGAGTAGGAGAATGCTGTAGCAGTTATGTAGCATGATGTATTTATTATCTCTGATCTTCTTTTATAACCCCTGTTCTCATTTCCCTTTTTCTTTCTGTTTCAATTACTTTGAGCAGCCTCAAGAAAAAAATACCAAACCACCACAATGAGTAAGTCCCCCATGAAGTAATGAAATGCTCGCTCTCTCACAGTGTCATTTCATGCTTCTACATCTTAAACTCTGACCATTTTCTCCATTGGGGAAAATGTCAAGTTTAGGTGTCAAAACCACTCATTACTAACTAATCACTAGCATCCAAGTGAGAAATAATTACTACTACATTCGGACTCAGTTTGCAGTGTTTGTTTGCAGAAAGTACCAGAATCATTAGCATTTCCAGTTCAATGGCATTCATACAAGCATTGTTTATTTTTTAAAATTATACTGCTTGAAAAAAAATCATTCTTGATACCAATATGGCTCAGTTTGCTGACACCTCATTATTTACCAACAGACTAGTGCACCAAGATGGAAGTCTGCCTGACATAACCATGCTGAATTTAACTGCCAGCAATGAAAAGGAAGAGGATAAAAATCTGGAAGAGCATGGTGATGAAAGAATGGAAGAAAGAGATGGGAAGGGAGAGAAAGATGGGGATGAAAAAGAGAAGGAGGAGGAGGAGGAGGAAGAGGAAGATGAGGAAGAGGATGATGATGAATCTGATGTAGAAGAAACTTCTGGTAGGCTTTGAGGCCATAATGTTGCCCCTTGCTAACTTTATTTAACTTCAGTTGTAGGTGGTTCATCCTTGACGAGCTTACTTTAGATAACATTATGTTTTCCTTTTAATTTTGGCTAGAATCTTTGCCAAATAGCCTGGATTGAGCAGATGGGTCCTTGTTAATTAGTCAACATGCTCCAGTCTCTTAGGGTGAGAACAGCTACTGTTACCTACAGTATGCTTACAAAATGGGAAAAAAAAACCTTCGGCTTCTACTAGAGGAAAGCCCTTTACAAAGCCAGTGATGGATGAGGAGATTCCTGAAGCTCATGGAAAGCTCCTTCCATGTGAATTCTTGAGGAAATAATGCTTTTTTTCCCCTTTCTATTGTATGCTTTTAAGGTTATTCATTTCAGTAAGTTCTCTGCTTCATTGTTCATGAACAGCTTTAGTGTCACATTTTGCAATTTTGAATGAGGAATAGCTAACTGATTCTAAATTAATATAAAAATGCCGAAGGGTGGTGGTGGGTGAGGCTGTTATCCTGGATATCCTTGGCTAAGACCTAAATAACTTCTGTAATACAGTTATGAACATGAACCCTGCATGACTTAGATTAGCAAGAGAAATAACACGTCAGAGACAGGAAACTGAGGGAAGAGTGTTTAGAACAGAGGAAAATCAGATTGTCTGGAAATTGCCTTACATTAATTTGGGCAACTACTGTTACCATTGTATGTGGGGCTCTGGAACAGAAATAGAGACTTTCAATGAGACCTGCTCAAAGAAAAATGCCAGTTTATATGCTCTAAGAAGCCTACACTTAGTTCATGCAGCACCAGGGGATCAGAAACCACTCATATTTCCCTGGCTGGGGGATTCCATCTGCATAGAAGACTCCACGGTGGGTGTAGCCCTGACATACCCAGCTCATGTGCTCTTTCTGTGCAGGCAAGAGCGTGATTGGAATATGCTGCACTCTGGCTTATCCCCAGCTGGTTGAAGTTCCCTTGGGAACGCTGGCCAGCTGTTGAAAGTTAACCTACATTGGGGCAGAGCCAAGAATCAGGGAGCAGTAACTGACTCCCTGGAGGCCTCCGCTCTGTGCTGCGCTGAATGGATCTTGGCAGCAGCACAGAAAATATCTGTGACTGGTTGTGAGGTACTTTTAAGTTACATACACATAGTGTGTGTGTGTGCGCGCACGCGCGCCAAAAAGCTATATCATAACATTGCACTGTTAAGCACTCAAGTGTCTGTAATTGCCAGCATTATTTTAGCAGAGTAATGCACACAGTCTTTGTTGCATGATTAAATGCTATTTCTCGAATAATACAATATTCCATTTAATTTTTTTTTATATGCGTAGCATCTTGTGCCATATATCCTTCTGGGTATGCCAGATAGAGCTCATGACAGTAATTTGCATGCCCTGCTTCATTCACCTGGCACCTTCAAAGTGTTGTTTTCCAGTATGGTTAAAAAAAAAAGGCTTAATATAACATTTATTCTTTGAAAAATAGTAAGTGATCATGTCATTAAAGACCATCTTAATGAATATAGAAACATACTTGCACAGGAGATTTTTTTAAGGAAAAAAGAAGAAAACAAAATCAATAATCTGGCATTATGTGGCCAGACATCCAAAAAGGCAGAATTTCACACAAAATAAGCACTCAATAGACAGTTCTTTTTCTTTTTAAATAAAAATAAAGATCAGAAAACTTGACATCATTGTCTAAGGAGCCCTGAAATCCCTCTGCATCTTTGGCCAATGTAGGCAGCCACATCCAATTTTTCATATTTCCATCTCCAGTACTAACTGTGCAACCATTCTTACTGTACGTTAGGTCCTCATTCGTCTACATTTTACTAACCCAATCTTCAGACTTGATAATTCTCATTTTTAAAAAGTGGTCTCACTCTACTTCTCATCAAATAGCATTGTGAGCTAGTGAAGTCTCAGGTTACTAATGCTTGATCCTGCAAAGTGATCTGGCTGGCGGACCCTTTTCCAAGATGGAGTCCATTGACTTCAGTGACACGGGCACAGGGCCGGCTTTAAGCCGATTCGGCCGATTCCCCGGAATGGGGCCCTGTGCCTAAGAGGGCCCCACAATGTCCAGGGCTGCCAGCGGAGCAGGAAAAAAAAAAAAAAAAAGCCGCGTCCTGCTTCTCCCCCTCCCTCCAGCGCTTGTGCCGCCATACAGCTGATCATCACAAGCCTGGGAGGGAGGGGGGAAGAGGAGGAATGCGGCGTGCTTGGGGAACCATGCGGGGCCAGTGTGGGGATTTGGGGAGGGATCTAATGGGGCAGCGAGGGGGCGGGGCCAGGGCGGGGATTTGGGGAGGGATCCAATGGAGCAGGGAGGGGGTGGAGTCGGGGTGGGCCCGGGGTGGAGTTGGGGCATGGGGCCCCGCACCTGCTAAAGCCGGCCCTGCACGGGCATATGGGTCAACTTGCAGGATCAGGTCCTAAGACTATATTGTTTTAATAATACATATGTACTACATATATTGGTACCTTATAATGTATTATTATGGTTAATTAAAACTAAATTATTACTAGTATTACCAGATAACTTGCATCCAAGAATTTTCAAAGAACTGGCTGAAGAGCTCACTGGATATTTAATGCTGATTTTCAATAAGTTCCAGAAGATTAGAAGAATGCTAATGTGCCAATTTTTAAAAAGGGTAAATGGGATGATCCAGGTAATTATATGCTTATCAGCCTGACTTCGAACCCTAAAAAGATAATGGAGCAGCTAATATGGGACTCAGTTAATAAAGAAATAAAGGAGGGTAATGTAACTAATGCAAATCCACATGGGTTTATGGAAAATAGATCCTGTCAAATTAACTTTATATCTTTTTTGATGACATTACAAATTTGGTTGATAAAGGTAATAATGTTGATATAATATACGTAGACTTCTGTATGGCTTTTGACTTGTTACCACATGACATTTTGATTAAAAAAAACTAGAATGATATAATATTAACATGGCACACATTAAATAGATTAAAAACTGGCTAACTGATAAATGGGGAATTTTCATCAAGCAGGTATGTTTTCAGTGAAGTCCCATACCAATTGGTTCTTGGGCCTATGGTAGTTATCATTTTTAACAATGACTTGGAAGAAAACATAAAATTATTACTGATAAAGTTTTCAGATGACACCAAAATCGGGGGAGTAGTATTAATGAAGACAGGTCTCTGATTCAGATCTAGATCACTGGTAAACTGGGTGCAAGCAAACAATATGCATTTTAATTCAGCAAAATGTATACATCTAGGAACAAAGAATGTTGACCATACTTACAGGATGAGGGACTCTCTATCCTGGGAAGCAGTGTAATGGTGTGGCCAAAAGAGTTAATGTGATCCTTGGCTGCATAAACAGTGGAATCTCAAGTAAGAGTAGAGAGGTTATTTTACCTCTGTTTTTGGCACTGATCTGGCTGATGCTGAAAAACTGTGTCCAGTTCTAGTGCTCACAGTTCAAGAAGGATGTTAATAAATTGGAGAAGGTTCAGAGAAGAGCCATAAGAATGGTTGAAAGATTAGAAAACATGCCTTACAGCGATAGATTCAAATAACTCAGTCTATTTAGCTTAACAAATAGAAGAGTAAGGGGTAATTTGATTACAGTCTGTCATCTACATGAAGGAACAAATATTTAATAATGGGCTCTTCAGCCAAGATGAGAAAGATATAATGGGATCCAATGGCTGGAAGTAGTAGCTAAACAAATTTCAAACTGGAAATAAGGCATAATTTTTTAATGGTGAGGGCACTTAACCATTGGAACAATTTACCAAGGGTTGTGGTAGATTCTCCATCGCTGATAATTTTTTAAGTCAAGATTGGATGTTTTGCTAAACGATCTGCTCTAGGAATTATTTTGGGAAGTTCTATGGCTTTTGTTATACGAGTGGTCTGACAAGATGATCACAGTGGTCCCTTCTGGTCTTGGAATCTATGAATTACGCTAGTGCCTAGAGACTAACTCGCAAGGCACTGTGCAAACATAGAATAAGAGAGAATCCTTGTAGAACACACAGGCAGAGAGAACAGAATGATGGTTGGCAAATATCATGTTAGTGCCATGAATTTTTTTTTCAATTTTTTTGTTTTGTTGTTGTTTTGGAATTAAACTCCTTTGTGTGAGGTTTAGTTAGGAGAGTATTTGTTACCTGGAAAAATAAAGGAAAGGAGAGGGGACATTGAAGGTAGGGGGAACTGTATGGGGAACAGAGCAATGAAGAAGGAAGGAAGGGAAGAGCAGCCTGAAGAGCAGGTGGAGTGAAGTCAAAGTGAAGAGACTAAGGAAGGAGACAGAGAGGGGTAGGAGCAAACAGCCAAACAGTACAGGGCAGAGAATGTTCAGAGAGAAAACTGTGGACAGCCTTGTGGTGACGTTATTGCTGTCTGACAGGCCCTGTTTTAGCTGCTTCTGCCACCTTCCTTCTCTGTCTGGCTCCTCTTTTCAATTTTTTCCTTTCTTCCCCAAAGATATGAAACGTAATGGTGCCCAAGTGTGGGTCACTTCCACATAATGCTGGGCCTCAGGAGGACCGGAAGCTTACCTCTGACTGGCCCCATCTTTCTCCTTCCTTTTCCTGGGTGCCACACTACCTGCTTAAACTGCTCCTGCTGGCTTACGTCTGTGACTGGCTCCTCCCTGCAAATTACATTTGTCAAAATAAATGAACAAAGTACATCTGTGATGCTACATTTGTGTTTATCAAGTCCTTCATTTATTGATTAGCAAAATACAGTATTCTATGATGTAGTGTGTTATGAGTATGAAACAGCAGTACTAATGCTAAGTGTACAATGAAAGTAACTAAAAGTTGTATTTCAAGCAAAACTCTGCAGGGAGGGTTTGCAGACTCTGCAAAATTCTTCAGAAAGCTCTATTACAGTATATTGCTCTTCCCAGAGGACTATGTAAACATCTGTGAGACTTGTGAACATGTTTTTAACCATCTCAGTGGCATATTCAGCTTTTAGAAAGCAATGTTCGGCCATATGTTAGCATCAGGCAGTCTTTTCCATTTCCACATTGTCACTCTCAGCAATATAATTTTCAGGGTTGAAATGTGATTCTGCTCAAAGCTGACATAAAGGTTTGCTAGGGAGAAATATCCTCTGTGAATTACTTTCATGTTTACAAACTAGGACCATATGCACTAAATATAATCAAACTAAACTGTTTTAGTTCTACAGGATCAATGGGTGGATTAAGGCAGCGATCCATGGATTCACAGATCCAGGCCCTGGGTCTGCAGAGGCCAATGGATGCACAGTCAGTGCCACGAGTACTTTTGTAGTGGGTAGCCTTTGATTTGTTGTTGGGGTGGGCCCCATTTAGTCTTAATCCACCATTGAAAGTCAGAGATGATTTTACTCACCTTAATGTCTCTTGTTTTGGGGCTGAGCGGAAAAAATCCTGTCTTACTATTTTCTTTTGAAGAGGGAAGTAACAAAGATAAAGACAGTTTTTCAGTGATTCCATCGGGTTTGTCTTTGCAGATTTTGCAGGGGGGCAGGATAGCTCAGTGGTTTGAGCATTGGCCTGCTAAATCCAGGGTTGTGAGCTCAGTCCTTGATGGGGCCACTAAGGGATCTGGGGCAAAATCAATACTTGGTCCTGCTAGTGAAGGCAGGGGCTGGACTCGATAATCTTTCAGGGTCCCTTTCAGTTCAGTGAGATACGTATATCTCCATATATTTATATTTATATTTATTTATAGATTTAAAGAATAAGTGGCATCTGGTGATCGACCGCCTCACGGTGCTATTCTTGAAATTCCTGGAATATTTTCATAAACTGCAAGTTTTTGTGTGGTGGCTTTTGGAGCTGCATATTATCAAAATAGTTTCTTCATACATCATCTGGGTCACAGTGAAAGAGGCAAGTAAAACCTGTGCTGACAAAATCTCACCCTTCTGTTGATGCTTCTTGGCTCCACAGCAGTGTATCCAACCCTTGGGCCAAACCTCATTCCAACCTACTTCTTAGGTGCAGGCTTAACTGGGGGTTCATGGTCCAGCTGGGCTCTCCAGATGCTGGTGCCTAATCAAACCCTGAAGTCCCAGCTTCACTTAAAGTCATCAGTTGGGAATGGGGACTCCTCTCAAACCTCCAGTCCTCTCCACCAATGAAGATACTAGGGGTTTTTGTTTAATTTTGGGAAGCCAAAGTCATACTCCCTCGGTCTTTCTCCCTCCCACCAGCAGCCCCTTCAGATGAGAGAAAGAACTCTGGTGTGCATAGAAAATAATTTGTGTGAGTCCCCTACCACAAAAATCAGCCTTTCTACCACCCCCAACAGTCCAATGTGTACACTTCGTTGCTGCAAAAAAGCAGGGCCACGGGTTTTGCCCTTTTTATTTAAAACCATACTTGTACGGTGGGCATGCCACTGTGTGGGCTAGTGGTGCTAATAGTATTTTGAAGTTAGAATTGTTTCCAACCTAATTGATTGCTACGTTTCCTGCCAGCCACTAACTGCTGTTGAGTTTCAGTGACATCATGTCTAGCATCACATTAAGAGCTGTTTTAAATTTTGATTTCATTACTTTTCTTAGATCTTGTTTTTGGTCCTTTGTTTTGAAGGATTTTTCAATGATGTGTGTGTGTGAGGTATTCTAGGTATAAAAGGTCACATTAAGGTGCCTGCTCATCTGGCTGCTCTGTGTAATTTCTGTTTTGTGTTTTCAGGTGTCTCTGTTTAACTTTGTGTTTTTGATTGCCTGGGCTCTTGCTTTGCCATATGCTCAATTCCGCCCATTGGCATCAAGTGTCTGCACTGTTTGGACATGTGTGATTATCGTCTGCAAAATGTTATATCAGCTCACATCTATTGACCCTAGCACCTTTTCCAGTAACTGTACAATGGTGAGTAGTAGTGCATATTAAGAGTTTAATTGCTAGGTACTTCAGTGAAAGGACAGAGCCAAAGGAAGCATGTGAAGTGTGCAAAGCTGCGGTTCAGCTGATGTGTTTCTGCTGAGCCATCATGATTCCTGCCCCCAGTGGCTCCCAAGAGACTCTAACTAAAGAACTTATCGTTGTTTGCGTTTTAGCCTACAGAAAATGAAACTGACATAGGCAGTGAAGAACTGAAGACATCGCTTCTCTACAGCGCACCCATCGATCCTACAGAGTGGGTTGGATTAAGGAAGTCTTATCCCCTGCTTGTATACTTAAGGGTAACTGCTCTACATTTTTCTGTGTTTAGACCGACTGTCTCTTACTCCTGATGAACTTTTCAATGTCCTTGAAATGGATCATGTGCCACACACAAAATACATCATTCCATGAATTGTGAGCTATAGACAATGGAGGAAAAAAATGTGGTGTACGGGTAGGGGGCAAGTGTCCTGTTATACATGATTCCTACAGCCCTAACTCAAGAAAATTCCATGCAACAATTCAGATAAGATGCACATAGAACCATAGCTCTCTTGCTCTACTATGGATTAAAAGGATATCAAGAAATTTGACTGACAAGATTTGTAAGAAGTAACAACATACATCCATTTCAGATATTATAAGATCTAAGATAAATGTTTGATCTGGATAATTGTCTCTGACTGACAGCACATTTCACCTGCAATTATTTTTTAAAACTTTTATCCCTAAGAAACAACTTGGAAAAAATGTTGGTTTTTTGGGGGGAGGTAAGAATGGGGGGAGGGGAAACAGCAATAATCCTATGTCTTTATTCTAGTTTTTGTTTTGTTTCATGCAGGCAGGGTGTGTTTTGTTACTTTCATTTGGATTAAACATTTCTTAGCCTTTGGGCGCTGACATAGAGTAAAACTATCCTGCATGACTCCCATAGGATTAGAGAGTCTCTGAAGTCCTTTACTTATGATTTAGGATCAGGACCAGCTCCAGGGTTTTTGCCGCCCCAAGCAGTGGGGAAAAAAAAAAGCTGCAATCGCGATCGGTGGCACTCCAGCGGCAGCTCCACTGCGCCGCTTTCTTCTTCGGCAGGAATACAGCGGCAGGTGCTTCCCTCCGAGAGGGACCCGCCGCCGAATTGCTGCTGAACAGCCCGACGTGCCGCCCCTTCCCCTTAGCCACCCCAAGCACCCGTTTGCTAGGCTGGTGCCTGGAGCCGGCCCTGTTTAGGATAAAGTGCTCTGCGTGGAAAATGGCTGAAAAAAAACATGGTTGAGTCACTGCAAAATTAGATTATATCACACATTTAATTATCATTTGTGACTTATCCTGAACTAAAAAAAACAATCAGTGAGTTACTTCACCTACCTGTATGGTACCTTCATTGGCCTTCAGATTTCCATTCATTCTGAACACAGTGATCAGATTTGTGGAAGTTAGAACTACACCCTTCTCTCGAGGGTAACTTTCTCAGTGCTGACCCAACCCAGTTCAGGTTCTCTGCTTCTTTTCTTCATGTGATTCCAGCAAGATAAGGCCAAAATATGGGACAGATGCACAGTTTCTGGTCTTTTATCACATAAAAGAGCTGTTTGACTGTGCTTAATAGTGCTGCTGTTCCCTCTGCACTAACAGAGGCAAAGTGAACAGCCCATGTAAAATAGGGTTATGAAAACAACAGCAAAAGGACTCTATCAAGCACTTCCATTGTTTTTCTGGTGAGAACAGAAGTCAGTGGCATTGCAGATATTAGAGTATGAATCAGTCTCAGTTGTCATGACACCTGCAGTGAGGTCTCTCTACCCCCTCCGGAGGGAGGAGCAGAAATTGTGGAATTGGTAAACCCTTGGTGCATTTTACTGCTCAAGTAAGCTTCCCATTTTGAAATTAAATCCCAGAACAATTTGGTATTGCAGCAATATTAAACAATAATATCCACTAGAATATTCATTGATTATGCTTCTCAGAAAAAATTTCCAACTCCTCATATTTCAGTTTTGTTTTTATCTCCTTTGTATTGCTTCTTTTGTAGAATAACTTACTGATGCTGGCTATTCTGGCCTTTGAAGTTACAATTTACCGGCATCAGGAGTACTACAGATGTCGAAATAATCTTACTGCACCTGTGACTAAAACCATTTTCCATGACATTACAAGATTACATTTGGATGATGGACTTGTAAACTGTGCCAAGTATTTCATAAACTACTTCTTCTACAAGTTTGGGTTGGAGGTAAATAACATATTCATGTGGTTAAGACAATGATTCCCAACCTTGTGGTGTTTTGTTTTGTTGGTTGTTTTATTTTGTTGGTTAGAGATGTACTGACAACCTGCTGCTCCCTCATCCGCTACTCTCACCGGGGCCAGGGTTGTCTAGGCACAGTTACCACCATCTCTTCCCCCTCTCCATCTTCCCCACCCCATGCTTTTTCTCTTGTTTGTCTCTCTTTTCTTTTCAATATACTTTGTTTCTCATTCCTGTGCTCTGTTTCTAATTCACCAAAAGGGAAGGCTGTGTGCTATTCAGGGAGGGATTGGCAAGGGGCATCCACTGATGTCACCTACAATTGAGTTGAGTACCATGGGAGCAGAGAAGAAAAGCTGCAGTTGGCAGGCTACCTTCTATGGCTAAGTACCTATTAGCTGTTCTTACATCTGCTGCACTCAGGACTATTGCAGGAGCTGGGAAAAGAAAGAAGTCATTCTTTATTTTAGTGGTATTTATATTATGGTAGATCCAAGAAGCTCGGTCCCCCACTGTGCTTCTTGGCTTCAAGAGCTTACTACTTAAATAGACAAGATAGACAAAGTGTGGGCAGGAGAAGTGATTTTCCCAAGGTCATGTGGCAGGTCAGGGGCAGATCTGGAAGTAGAACCTGAACTCCTGAGTCCCAGGCCAATGCTGTATTCCATGGATGATGTTGCTCTGCTTTGCTAGCAGCAGCATGGGCAAAGTGGTAGGGCGGATTTGAGGTTAGACAACTCTCCCTGCTCCTTCTGTATCTCTTGTTTGACCTGCATCTCTGTCTAGCTCCCACCTTCCCTCTGTCCTCCCTCCCCTCCTAGTCTGGCACCAACTCATACAGACCAAACGAAAATTTAATCCATCTTGAAAATAAAGTAATGCTGAGTAAATACCTCATAAAACACTTATAAGTATTTGCTTGACTAGAACAGTGAATTTGCTTCAGCTACGTTCACACACCTTTTGTGTTCAATTTTCATGGATAGTCAAATTAAGAAAATTAGTGTAGTGGCAAGAATGTTTGTGTAAAAGGCAAGTTTTAAGCAAACTTTAGAGAATACCTGCAGAAAGCAAGTTTTCAGCTCATGTGCATAAATATTTGCAGTGGAAACCCAATTATAAGTTACTGTATGCCTATTAGTCTAATCAGAACTAACCGACATCTCTCTCAAATTCCAAATAGTCAATGTAATGAATGGTTAACAAGCAATCCTTCGGAGCAATCCACCAAAATTAGTTAGCCACAAAAATTGAGACCATCGCTGTTTGTGAGCAGTTCCTGGAGAGAGAAATGATGAAATTCATTGACTAAATGATTCACTATGAATTATTCACTGAGTTCTAAAACCAAGTGTTGCATCATAGCATCGCCTAAAGGCACTGTTTTAAGTGCAACCAGAGAGTAGAAACTACCCTGGGAAAAAGAGCTTCAAAAATAACGGTGAAATAAACCACTTCAGAACAATTGAGCTGTTTGTCTATAGTAAACAAAAGTTACATTGTCTGAATGCTTATTCTTTTTATGTGGTTCCCACCTGAGGATGCCCTCCAGTTATAATTTTTCTTTATGAGTTCATTCTTTTAACATCTGTTAGTAGTATCAAAATATATGTCTATGTAACATGCTTTGCTTGGCAACAATTAAGCGTTTCCAATCTAGACTATCCATGACAATGTTCTGGCCATTTTATATCTTTTTAGTAGCATGAAATGGAAACTTGCTTTACAGTTGTATTGAGATAGTCAGTGTTGATTAAAGAATTACACAAAGTGTGGGGTGCTGGAGGACTATTAACCATGTCAGAGGCTTAGTATGTGAAGAGCTACACTGAGCTACATCAAGTTTCCAAGAATCAGATTGAAAGGTTAATTTATTATATCTGCCTTGATCATCTCAGAGGTTGTAAATGCTGCATATGTTTCTTTACTTCTTCCACAGACCTGTTTCCTACTGTCAGTTAATGTAATTGGTCAACGAATGGATTTCTTTGCCATGATTCATGCCTTCTGGTTAATTGCTGTATTATATCGACGTAGAAGAAAAGCTATTGCAGAGATCTGGCCAAAGTACTGCTGTTTTCTGGCATGCACCATTATATTCCAGTACTTCATTTGTATTGGCATTCCACCTGCTCCTTGTAAAGGTAGGGTCACTTACCTTTTATGGCCATTTGCTCTTACAGGAAACTGCTGGAAAATTGACAGATACTTTAAAAAAATGAAGTAATTGTTATAAACTATTGATTACATTTTTGCATGCTTCCTTTTATTGTAGACTATCCATGGAGGAGCCCTAATGCCAACTTCAACTCCAACATCATAAAATGGTTATACTTTCCAGACTTCATTGAAAGACCAAATCCTATATTTCTTGTCTGTAAGTGTTTTAGCACAGAGCTGTGAAAGTTGTTTACTTTTCTTTGGTTTCAAATCGTGCAAAAGTATAATACAAAGCTTTTATTTGTTTTGAAGAAGCAACTTGGCATATTCTACAGGGCATTATTATTATATTTCTTACTGTAGCACCTAGAGGACCTGTTCATGGACCAGAACCCCATTGCACTAGGCAATATACCAACACAGTACATTGAACAGTAATTGTGTTTTTATAAAATCAGTGCATTTAAATGTTCAGTAATTTATGCAACTGGTACATTTTTGTTTAATAAAGCTGGATAAAAAGTGATGAATTCTGTTTCCTCCCTTTAATCTCCTTCTCAGAAAAAAATCATGGACGTGAAATAAACAGGTGAAAATGAAATGTAGTAACAAATGTCAAATTTGCATTACAGTGCATTGTAGATAATGCAATTTTAGGGGATCATTGTAAGAACTACTGTGCCGTGATTAGATTATAGCATATCACCAATAGCATTCAATAGATCTGAGTTAATGGCTAAAGTTCTCATGGTAATATCTTCATTTTTTCAGACGATTTCATGTTGCTGCTCTGTGCATCCTTACAAAGACAAATGTTTGAGGATGAAAATAAGGCTGCTGTGCGAATCATGGCTGGGGACAATGTGGAAATTTGCATGAACCTTGATGCAGCATCATTTAGCCAGCACAACCCTGTTCCCGATTTCATTCACTGCCGGTAATGCTGGGTCTGGAATATTTTGAAATTATAATGTACCCTCTTTTTAAAGTTCTCCATTTTGAAGGTATCTGTAATATAAGAGTGTTTGAATTCTGGCTTCCAACTCAAAGTAAGTTATTTATCTTCCATAAGAAATAGCTGGAAAAGGGTATGTGGTACCACCTAGAAGGCTCTTTCCAACACAGGTGAGCATGTTTCTGAGTATTTCGGTGTAGCTGGCCCACTGACGGCCTCGATGGTGCCATGCGGAAGGTACAGATCAACAACATCACAGGTGAAGTTCAAGGAGGGATTGTGCCTGAAGGAGCAAAATCTTTCCCTGGGTTTCCTGGTGAGTACATGGTGGTGCACCTGATCTATTCCTTGTCTTCTCTGCCCTATGCACTTGTGCAAGACCGAGTTAGTCTGGCCCTGTCTATGTATCTGTTTAATACCACAAATGTATTTATCAGTTAATTACATCTTGCTGCTTTGCTCCAAATTGAAGAAGGTCATACAATATTTAAACAAACAAAAATCTTCTCTGGAAAAGAAGAATCTTCACTCAACCCAAATAAGGGCAAAGGGGACATAAAGCTGTCTCATATGGGCAGTTGAGGATTTCCCCTGCATGACACCTCCTTCCCACCCATGGACTTTGGAGGTCTGTTGGGGTGGTGTGGGATTAAAAAAGGGGTGGAGCCAGAAACACACTGCTCCAGCCAATCTTTGGCACATGGAGCAGCTCTTATGTAACTATTCCAGCTGTCGAAAATTAGAGCAGCTCATAATCCTGGCGCCATCTTCTCCCTGCTCCTCAGCTGCTGTGTGTGTAAGCTCAGCACAGCTGGCCATCTAGCCTGCTGCGTTTCTGAAGGGTTGGTGCAATATTTACAAGAATAACTATGGGGGAAACGTCATTAGCTTCTATGTTTTGCCCCCTGGATGTTTGTTGTGACTCAGAAAGCATGTTATCAGCAGATGGCTGAGAGGGAGCAGAGTTGAAAAACAGTTATTATTTCACCAGACGCTCATTATAATTGCAATCCCTTCATAAAATCTTTAAATCGATCCTATTGTTTCTATTGGAAACTGTGGCCAAAGCCATGAATAGCTTTGAAGATGAACTCACTGAAATGCATTCAGCTGACGTGCTTATTCAGAGATTATAGCACTTGATGCACTCTGCTGCCATTGAGAACAGACAGCTGCTAATAGGATGACACCTGGTGCCACCATCTCCCTACAAGATATTGCACCAAGTGGAGATGATTTCCTGGAGTCTTATCAGCAACCAGAAATACCTACAGAAAATATCTGCCACAGTGGGGCTTAATTGGGAGGAATGAAGGGAAGGGAGAGGCATTGGTTCCAATACTACAGGAAGAGTATTAAATTCCACTTGTTGCCACAGCTGCCACATCCACTTTAGCTCTGAGCTAATATCTGAGGAGCGTGCACAGAAAATGAAGATGATTCCAAGCTGTCATTGAGTCAGGGGTTCTAGGCAAAAGCATCACTGGCGAGAATGCCAGGGGACAGTGAGAACATGTTGTGATTTTCCTGATTTAGTTCAGAAAAATCACTGTGGCAAATGCCAGAGAGTCTACATTTAAAAGTTCTCTTCAGAAATAAAAGGGCTAAAGACTCACTTTGCTTTTTAAATGACCTTGTTTGGCATCTTTTTTTTTTAATGTCCACAGGAGTCTGATGGACGTGCCTATCGCTCCAGGGAGTAACTGCCCAACTACACCTTTTCCCATCAAAAAATCAGTCCTTTGCACTGCAGCTCATCAAGCTCTTTCAAATAAATTTCATTTTAGGTTTTTTTAGGAAAAGCTGTTTTTAGCAGATTTTCAAAAAGTATTGATAGACTTATTTTTATCTAAATCCAGAATAACTTTTAGAATCCCCAGAAATATGGGAGAAATTGTCTGCTGGCCAAATATGAAGAACCTGCAGCAAATCTGAAGATTTTTGGTTAGGAGGCAAAATGAGGCTTTTATTGGGAAGTAACCTCAACCTTAACTGGACTGCTGCCTTTCCATAAACTTTAGGACCAAATTCTCCCTTTTGATTCATATGTAAAATTTCTTGAAGTCCTAGATCGCGCTTTGTATATTCAAAGGCAGTATTTGGGATGTGATGAGAAACTAGACTCTTATATGGGTAATTAACAGTATACAGACTTTTCATAAAAGGTTTGCTGCTCATGTTTATGGGTTGGCAATGTTGTCGCTGGAAAGTATTGGATATGAAAAACAGAAAATCCAGAGAAACAATCTGTTTAATTGTGTTAGGGGTGAACACACATGTTTGTGACTATACTTGTTCTGGTTAAGCATGGAAATTTATGTGCCTTTTATATTTGATTCATTTATGTTGCGGAGATCTGTTGTGTCGAGACACATGTTATGTAGAAAATAAAATGAAAAATAAGGCAGAAAAAGAAGCAAGAAAAAGAAACTTGTTAGAAAGCTCAGGGACCAAATAAGCAACAGCAATCTAATGACTTTCGCGTTGGTTACTATATTTTACCAGGATATACACTATATGGAGACTGAGACTAAAATATCAACTGTTTTAGCCATATTTAGAGATTCTGAGTTTTGAATTGTTCATTGTTCATAGACTGGAGTAACAGCATGTTAGTTGGACTGAGAAAACTCTTGTATATGTATAATAGAGCCAAACATTTTGAGAGGGCTTCAGGTAACCTTGACCCATATTTATTGGCTATGTCTCATCATAGTTTGCAAGAATGAGGGGCATATCTTCCTTTAATCTAAACTGAGCTGGTGCCTGGTTTTCAGAAGTGTTGAATGTAGCAGTTCCCACTGACTTCAGAAAGACAGTGCATGCTGAAGAGCGGAATGAGGACATCCTTTTTACTAGTATCATTGAGAAATTAGAACAAGCCCTGAAACTAAACAAAATAGATTTACTTAAATCAGTCATAGTCAAAGAAGTGACTGTAAAAAGGCATAATATCATGCCAGTTTTTCTCCCTACAGGACTTCCATGTAAAATTTGCTCAGTTCACAAGTTAGGGAGATGACTTTTCTAGCTGTCAGTATTGAAAATTCACTTTGAGATCTAAAGATCAAGCTGTGTTCTTCCTCACTGATGTGTCATCACTAGTAATAAAGATTCTGGATTGTAATTTAGCTGTGTCAGGGTTCCATCCCCCCACTCTGAACTCTGGGGTACAGATGTGGGGACCCGCATGGAAGACCCCCTACGCTTATATTTTACCAGTTTAGGTTAAAACTTCCCTAAGGCACAAATTCCTTTCCTTGTCCTTGGATGGTATAGCTGCCACCACCAAGAGATTTACACAAAAATTCAGGGAAGGGTCACTTGGAATCCCTATCCCCCCAAAACATTCCCCCCCAGCCCCTTCATCCCCTTTCCTGGGGAGGTTTGAGAATAATATACCAACCAATGGCCTTATC
This sequence comes from Trachemys scripta elegans, assembly GCF_013100865.1. Lineage (NCBI taxonomy): Eukaryota > Metazoa > Chordata > Testudines > Emydidae > Trachemys > Trachemys scripta. The sequence continues at coordinate 195,769,489 of NC_048299.1, forward strand.
AATGTAAGCACAGACCAGGCCCTTTGTCTTCAGGATACTGAAATCAATCAGGTTCTTAAAAGAACTTTATTTAGAAAGAAAAAAAAATAAAAGAATCACATCTGCAAAATCAGGATGGAAGGTAACTTTACAGGGTAAATAAAAGATTTAAAACACAGAGGATTCCCTTCTGGGCTCAGCTTTACAGTTACAACCAACAGGAATAAAACTATCTCTGTAGCTTAAAAAAATTCACAAGCTAAAACAAAAGGTAACCTAATGCATTTCCTTGCTCTACTTACAATTTCTGTAATTTTAGATGGATTATTTCAGGTATATTTTCAGGAGATGTTGTACCTGCTTGGCTTCTCTCTCCATCTGGAGAGGGAACAAACAAAGAGAGCAACAACAAATCCTTCCCCCCCCCCCCCCCCCCAAGATTTGAAGGTATCTTCTTTCCTCATTGGTCCTTCTGGTCAGGTGTCAACTAAGTTATTTGAACTGTTTAACCCCTTACAGGTAAAGCAGTCCAGTACAGCTGCCAAGGAGGGATTTTATGCTACTACATACATAAAGGTTGCTACCCTTCCACCTATATTTATGACAAGCTGACAATTTTGTTCTGAAGCATAACAAAGTCCAGCTCATATTCTTTATAGCTACATTATACCTGCCATGCTAATTGGAAGTTTTCAAATCTTTTCTAAAGCCTCCTGGCTGACTTCCTAGGTACATTCTCTTCTTCCCTCTTTCTGGGCAAGTGTACCTCTAAAGGAAGGAGAGCATCATGGTGGATTGGTTCAGCATGAGCTATCTATTAATAACAAGAATAGTCATGGTCCCTGCCAAGTGGAGCTTGGACCTCCGTGTGTTTCAGGACATTTATTATAATCTGGGATACCTATTTGAATAACTTAGTTTTGCTGATAGAGTGGAGTTATCTCCTTCCTGCTCATGATCATTTAAGTCTAAGACTCTGGGGACATGATATATTTTCATGGGATCCTACCTCTGATTCTTGGAGAAAAGAACATTCATGACAGAATGTTGGGCCCTGTGGTCCAACCACCTTTGATTTTAGAAACTAAATCTGTGATTGCAGTGCATTCCTAGAAATGCCCTATATGACTTCATTTGATCCTGTTCTTCAGCCTGGAATGCTTACACTGACCGTGTGGAGAATGAGCAAGGCAGATACACTGCTGAAGGTTTTTCCAAGGAGTTTAGTAACTGGGTCATGCTCAGGGACACTCAACTTCTGTCCCTGATCCCCAGATTTGACATACTTTCCCCCATTCAAATTCCAAAAGAGGTTGAATGTGCATTCCTGTTCCCATGTTCTGTAATGGACCTGTGCTTGAATTTTCACATGCTCACTGAGTCCAATTCAAAACTCGGGGGAATTTTATGTTAATTAGCCTTTTGTTTACCTGCACTGTGTCCCAGTCCTTCTTTGCTGTATCAGAGAAAGTGTCTTTCTGTGTGCAAAGCAAGTTCTGGAATTGTACTGAATCTCTCACTCACAGTTTTATAAAAGTTAACAGTTTCTGTCTTTCTAAAGGTTGTAACAATAGACAGAAAGCCATCAAGAGTTCAGTATCATGACATGATGCTATTTTTACAATCACTTCTCTTACTATGATTGATTTGTTCAAGACTATTCCATTAACCAAATGACTACATGCAAAATTATTAAATTCCACTCTGCAGTAGCCAATTTCTTTGATTCAGAGTGCAGAAACATCTGCTTCTGAAATTTGTAAGGTGGCCACCTGTTCATTTCCTCATAACTTCCTCTTGCACTACCAGATGGATCTGTACTTGTTTATTAATGTTTCTTTGCCATTAGATTCTCCAAGAGTAGTTATATCTAATAAGTTCCTTCCCCCACCCCCTGCCAAAGGCCCAGCTTGTGATATTTGCTAATTGTAATTGTTGCTGGGTGGAATAGGAGGAGGAGGACATACAACAAGGGAAGATTACTCACCAGTAATTCTGTTTGTTGTAGTCCTCTTTTCCCATGCCACATCTCTCCTGCTCCCCTCAAGAAGTGCTGCTTGGTGTAGTTTTTCTTTGATCTTATTATATATGTCTTTGTTCTGGAAGTCTTGGATTTGACTGATCTTTTGTCTTCTTGCTTCTGGTTGGTAAAGCCACAGGCTTCCTGTTATTGGATTTGCTGTTTAGAAAGGAAGAAGAGAGGACTAGGGAAAAGAGAATTGCTGTTGAGTAATTTTCCCTTAATTCCCTTACTTTGTAATTTATCCGTATGTGTCTATTTTCTTGAATCCAGAAATGTGTCAGTTGCCTTATAGAACAAATAGCAGACACAGTCCCTGCCCCAAGGAGCTTGCACTCTACATTAGATTTTACAATCTAAATTAAAACTATATTGACTTGAGTTCCTATGTAACTAGAGACTCGCACCTGCTTAACACCAGGGCTGAATTTGGCCCATGTCCTCTCTGTTGGGGCACTTTACATTTCCAAAGCATTGCATATGAGGTTTTAGTCAAACATCTCTCATTGCTGTCCATGAAATGTCACATAGCCGAAATCCTACATAGCAATCTAAAGTTTTTCTTCTGATTTTTCTCCCCCGAGGAGACACTTGACAGTAACTGTTCCAGTAGGCATTGCTAAAAGGCTTTTTACTACAGTATGAACAATCGGAAAAAAGAACTTGTAACCAAACTGATCACTTAACTTTCCTGTTTCTGGGAAAATACTTGAGATCAACATTGACAAATGAACCAGAAGGAAGAGATTTTCTGAAAGTCCACATTTCATTCCACCCCCGGATTTCTCAGGGGATGCACAACTAAGCCTGCAGGAAACCACAAGTGAAGAAATTTAAAAAAACAAAACAAAGCCAAAGAATAAAAAGTAGGGACTTTCTAGAGGCAAAGCCAAGATGGCTTTACAGGAGGATCTCTGTTCCCACTGCTTGTGATGTGGGAAAATCCCAATTTAGAAGAACTCCTGTGCAAGAACTAGAAATGGACAGAAAAAAAAATATGGAGACCTGAAAATATTTTAGCCCCTAACACCAGGACCTAATACCAGCATCTAACACAGAGCTGGCCCCTCTAACACCTGCAACCAAGGAGACAACAGCAGGTGAAGCAGCAGACCACTCTCATAGGCAGATATAATGCATTCTTTGGAACCACACACATTCTGACTTAGATTAATGAGAGAGGATCTGCAAATCATCATTACAGACTTGCATGAAATAAACATTTGGTTGCTAATAAAAAGGGTTTTAACAACCAGTGCAACTTTGGATTTATAGTCTAAAGCAGGTGGAGACAAGAAAAAAGAAACTTACTGTACCGATAGAAGAGATGTAGGAAAGGCCCTGAAGAGATCTTATGAACTAGGTCCAATTAATTTTCAGGCATATCCCGGAAGAAAACATGGATAATACAATAAAAAATAAAGTTTATTTTCAGAAGTGCTAATACAACTAAAGGCAAAGGGAAAATCAATAAATCAGCATTCAGCAGAGTGAAGGGGAATGCAGGGTTCAGCAGGGAAAAGGAGGAGAATGTGGTGTTCAGGAAGAAGACTGGGGGATAGAGCAATATGGAGGCAGACAAGGAGATTGACAGGGATGCAAGAAAACATTGGGATGCATAAGAATAGGGCCAGAGAGAGAAGATATGAGGGGTAGGAGACTCTGAAGTGAAAGTCTTGGGGAGTAGGTAAATATAGATGTGTGGCTATGGAACAAGAGACTGGTCAGGAAACATAAAGAGATAGTGTGAAGAGGGGTGACCTGAGTGAGGGACAGCAAGAGAGATGGAGTGGGGAGAGCTGAGAAGATAGAGCGGGAAGCAGGAGAGTGATATGGGAAGGAGCATTGAGACATCAGTTACTGCTACAGGACACCAATATCTTGGCTGTCCTTAGTGGTTGCAGAAGAGTCTGGCTGGTGTATCATAGACTCTGAGGTCAGAAAGGACCATTGTGATCATCGGACACAGACTGGCTAACCTAGTGAGGAGGGCTTTAAACTAGGTTCGACGGGGACAGGTGAGCAAAGCCCACAGGTAAGTGGGGAACATGGAGACCGGGGAGATGGGTCGGAAACGAGAGGGAGTGTGGGCTATATTGGCAGAGAGAAAGGAGAGTCAGGACAAAACCGGGAGGAAAGATCAAACCAGTATCTTAGATGCGTATATACAAATGCGAGAAGTATGGGGAATAAGCAGGAAGAACTGGAAGTGCTAATAAATAAATACAACTATGACATTGTTGGCATCACTGAAACTTGGTGGGATAATACACATGATTGGAATGTTGGTGTGGATGGGTACAGCTTGCTCAGGAAGGATAGACAGGGGAAAAAGGGAGGAGGTGTTGCCTTATATATTAAAAATGTACACACTTGGACTGAGGTAGAGATGGACATAGGAGACGGAAGTGTTGAGAGTCTCTGGGTTAGGCTTAAAGGGGCAAAAAACAAGGGAGATGTCCTGCTAGGAGTCTACTACAGGCCACCTAACCAGGTGGAAGAAGTGGATGAGGCTTTTTTCAAGCAACTAACAAAATCATCCAAAGCCCAAGATTTGGTGGTGATGGGGGACTTCAACTATCCGGATATATGTTGGGAGAATAACACAGCGGGGCACAGACTATCCAACAAATTCTTGGACTGCATTGGGGACAACTTTTTATTTCAGAAGGTTGAAAAAGCTACTAGGGGGGAAGCTGTTCTAGACTTGATTTTAACAAATAGGGAGGAACTCGTTGAGAATGTGAAAGTAGAAGGCAGCCTGGGTGAAAGTGATCATGAAATCATAGAGTTTGCAATTCTAAAGAAGGGTAGAAGGGAGAACAGCAAAATAGAGACAATGGATTTCAGGAAGGCAGATTTTGGGAAGCTCAGAGAGCTGATGGGTAAAGTCCCATGGGAATCAAGACTGAGGGGAAAAACAACTGAGGAGAGTTGGCAGTTTTTCAAAGGGACACTATTAAGGGCCCAAAAGCAAGCTATTCCACTGGTTAGGAAAGATAGAAAATGTGGCAAAAGACCACCTTGGCTTAACCACGAGATCTTGCACGATCTAAAAAATAAAAAGGAGTCGTATAAAAAATGGAAACTAGGACAGATTACAAAGGATGAATATAGGCAAACAACACAGGAATGCAGGGGCAAGATTAGAAAGGCAAAGGCACAAAATGAGCTCAAACTAGCTACGGGAATAAAAGGAAACAAGAAGACTTTTTATCAATACATTAGAAGCAAGAGGAAGACCAAAGACAGGGTAGGTCCACTGCTTAGTGAAGAGGGAGAAACAGTAACAGGAAACTTGGAAATGGCAGAGATGCTTAATGACTTCTTTGTTTCGGTCTTCACCGAGAAGTCTGAAGGAATGCCTAACATAGTGAATGCTAATGGGAAGGGGGTAGGTTTAGCGGATAAAATAAAAAAAGAACAAGTTAAAAATCACTTAGAAAAGTTAGATGCCTGCAAGTCACCCGGGCCTGATGAAATGCATCCTAGAATACTCAAGGAGCTAATAGAGGAGGTATCTGAGCCTCTAGCTATTATCTTTGGAAAGTCATGGGAGACGGGAGAGATTCCAGAAGACTGGAAAAGGGCAAATATAGTGCCCATCTATAAAAAGGGAAATAAAAACAACCCAGGTAACTACAGACCAGTTAGTTTAACTTCTGTGCCAGGGAAGATAATGGAGCAAGTAATTAAGGAAATCATCTGCAAACACTTGGAAGGTGGTAAGGTGATAGGGAACAGCCAGCATGGATTTGTGAAGAACAAATCATGTCAAACCAATCTGATAGCTTTCTTTGATAGGATAACGAGCCTTGTGGATAAGGGTGAAGCGGTGGATGTGGTATACCTAGACTTTAGAAAGGCATTTGATACGGTCTCGCATGATATTCTTATCGATAAACTAGGCAAATACAAATTAGATGGGGCTACTATAAGGTGGGTGCATAACTGGCTGGATAACCGTACTCAGAGAGTTGTTATTAATGGTTCCCAATCCTGCTGGAAAGGCGTAACGAGTGGGGTTCCGCAGGGGTCTGTTTTGGGACCGGCTCTGTTCAATATCTTCATCAACGACTTAGATATTGGCATAGAAAGTACGCTTATTAAGTTTGCGGATGATACCAAACTGGGAGGGATTGCAACTACTTTGGAGGACAGGGTCATAATTCAAAATGATCTGGACAAATTGGAGAAATGGGCTGAGGTAAACAGGATGAAGTTTAACAAAGACAAATGCAAAGTGCTCCACTTAGGAAGGAAAAATCAATTTCACACATACAGAATGGGAAAAGACTGTCTAGGAAGGAGTACGGCAGAAAGGGATCTAGGGGTTATAGTGGACCACAAGCTAAATATGAGTCAACAGTGTGATGCTGTTGCAAAAAAAGCAAACATGATTCTGGGATGCATTAACAGGTGTGTTGTGAGCAAGACACGAGAAGTCATTCTTCCGCTCTACTCTGCTCTGGTTAGGCCTCAGCTGGAGTATTGTGTCCAGTTCTGCGCGCCGCATTTTAAAAAAGATGTCGAGAAATTGGAAAGGGTCCAAAGAAGAGCAACAAGAATGATTAAAGGTCTTGAGAACATGACCTATGAAGGAAGGCTGAAAGAACTGGGTTTGTTTAGTTTGGAAAAGAGAAGACTGAGAGGGGACATGATAGCAGTTTTCAGGTATCTAAAAGGGTGTCATAAGGAGGAGGGAGAGAACTTGTTCACCTTAGCCTCTAAGGATAGAACCAGAAACAATGGGTTTAAACTGCAGCAAGGGAGGTCTAGGTTGGACATTAGGAAAAAGTTCCTAACTGTCAGGGTGGTTAAACACTGGAATAAATTGCCTAGGGAGGTTGTGGAATCTCCATCTCTGGAGATATTTAAGAGTAGGTTAGATAAATGTCTATCAGGGATGGTTTAGACAGTATTTGGTCCTGCCATGCGGGCAGGGGACTGGACTCGATGACCTCTCGAGGTCCCTTCCAGTCCTATAATCTATGAATCTATGAATCTATGAATCTAGTCTGACCCCTTGTGCATCACAGGTCACACACAACCTCTCCCACCCACTCTTATGATAGACTCATAACCTTTGGCTGAGTTATCAACAGAGCTGGTAACCTTGCTTGAAGCTCCAAAGTACTAATTGGGCAATGGCATTATTGTTTGAAAGGGGCTGATGCTGTAACATTGATGCTGACTGGTGTCATTATGCTGAGAAGTCTTGGCACCAGGATGCCAGCAGCGAAGCACCAACAGCACATAATCATTCAGGCTATCTGGAGTAGATTTTAACGTAGATCAAACTTTTTGTAGCTCATTGTTTTTCACCTCAAAACAGATTTGCCAATATTGGACCCTCTTGTTAAACATTAATAGGCATAAATAACAATCCCCTAGGGTGTAGATCAGTGGTTTTCAAACTGTGAGTAGCGATCCAGTGCTGGGTCGTGGAATGCAAGGCACTGGGTCACGGTGGCTCTAGTCAGCACCGCCAACTGGGCCATTAAAAATCCTATCAGCGGTGCTGCCTGGCTAAGGCAGGCTAGTCCCTACCTGTTCTGACACCACGCTGTGCCCTGGAAGCGGCCAGCAGCAGGTCCGGCTCCTAGGCGGGGGGGCCACAGGACTCCGCGTGCTGCCCCTGCCCCAAGCACCAGCTCCGCACTTCCCGGCCAATGGGAGCTGGGGGGGGAGGGGGAGGTGCCTCCAGGTGAGAGCTGCGCAGAGCCGTACCTGCTGCTTCCAGGGCGCAGTGCGGTGCCAGGACAGGCAGGAAGCCTCCCTTAGCAGCACCACTGCACCGCTGACCGGGAGCCGCCCGAGGTAAGCCTGCGCCCCAATATCCTGCCCCAGCCCTAAGCCCCCCCAAACCCAGAGCGCCTTCCTGCCCCCGAAATCCCTCAACCCTGGCCTCACCCCAGAGTCTGCATGCCCAACCAAGCTCTTGTTTTTCTCCTCCTTTGGTGTAAGAATATTAAGGTGCATTGAACTTTTTACATGTTTAAAAATGAGAAAAAAGCATATATGCATATGTAATATGTGCTTTATATTGTTATATAGTCTATTTAATCCATGCATAATTTAAATTTTAAAAAGAGATTATTCCAAAGCCAGCCTCCTAATCCAAATACCTCCCAAACTCTGTGTGGACGTTTTGCTCCAGAACTGAAATTTGTTTCAAGCCTCTGTCTGAATCAGGGCGGCTCTAGGCACCAGCCCAGCAAGCAGGTGCTTGGGGCGGCCAAGGGGAAGGGACAGCACGTCGGGCTCTTCAGTGGCAATTCGGTGGCGGGTCCCTCTCGGAGGGAAGGACTTGCCGCCGAAGAAGAAAGAGGCGCAGTTGAGCTGCCGCCGATCGTGATCGTGACTTTTTTTTTTTTTTTTTCCGTCGCTTGGGGTGGCAAAAACCCTGGAGCCGGCCCTGGTCTGAATGAAAACCCCAGATATACCTGAACTTTGGAGATGTTTGTGTCCAGATAGATCCCTTGAGGCTGATAGCCCAAGTCTGTCAAAAATATAGAAAAATGCTTTTGATTAGATCTTTTTGAGAGATTTCTTTTCAGCTTCAGTTGTGTTTTCCTCTTTAGCTTTTCTCAAAAATGCTGATGCAGAATATGTAAGTCCAATGGGACAAGGCTTGTCAAATATTGGATGATAAAAGTAGTGTCAGGAAGCAGATCTCTTCCCAGGCATGCCACACACCAATAATTATTATGTAAAGGAACAGCAACACAACAGTACATTTTTTCAGCAGAAGCACAGACAGTGCCATTTCAGTCACGTCCAGGGGCCTCTGAAGACCTGTTCAATTGGGGTCCGCCATTTGCTTATTCTCCTGCAAGACTTATAAACAGTTTGCTGTTTTGTGTTTTATCACACAAAGCCCAATGACATCTATACAATTTAGACTGAAATTAGATAGTCCCTGTAGTCCTATTGCTTACAAGAAGTAAACAAAAAGGAACATTGTTGTCATCTATCATTAAGTATCTCCCTGAGTGCAATTTAAGTAGGGAGAATGTATAAATATAGGCCAGCAAGACAGCTCCAGAAACTTCTGGTGAGGCCAGAGACTTTTCAAGCAGGGGTTTCTTGACGTGGCAGTCTACAGTACAGTTGGCTCATTTATTCCTTAGGTAGTGTGGTGTAGAAGGTGTGAATGTTCATGTCATGCTCTCCCTGCATGGTTCCCTGGAACAGCAGGTTTCACAGCTTGTGAGGGCTGATTCTGAACATGTGGTGCATCTGGAAGCAAAATATTCCAGTGAGGGAAACTAAAAATTCATTGGTTTGGAAATGGTTAGCTATACCTACTACTCCCTACAGCCTTTTGCACATTTTCTAATGTGTAGTCTCTGTTCTCCTTGTAAGTGACTATTAAGTCAAGATTTCTGAAGAATCTGAAAACACTGGATTGTTCCTCCTTTCTCCCAATCAAGACGGATTTTAGATAGTCCTGTCTTAGCAAAGGTTTCAGTAAATTATAACACACTGGCATTCTGCAGAAAACCCCTCCCAAAACCTCTTACAGTTGATCTGCATTGAAGAAAGATATTTTTAGCAACTGTCTTTGAAAATGGGGCCTCTCACTGGACTGAATTCCCTAGAAGTCATCAATAAGTATAGAATTGTTTGCAATGAGGTAATGCAGGTGGGTTTTAGAAATAGATTTGCTGAACAGTTACCCAAACTTCTTTAGCGATGAGCTCAAACAGTCTTTTACATGCATATAACATTGTCACATAAATCACGGCATCATGAAGTTTGTGAAGAATGTATTTTCCATCCTTTTATGATAAAGGACTTGATCCAGTAAGGTGCTGAGCACTCTGCCACTGTTGCGTCAAGCACTTAAGCTTGAATCAAGCACATGATGGGAGTAGTTACATTGGCTTTAAAATTGAAATTAAGCAGGTTTGTAAGAGCTTTGCTAAGTCAAGATCAGAGAGCTCTGCACTTTGTAGGGTCAAGCCAGTAGTGGGCAAAAATGTATAGAATGATGATCAGAAAAAGTTTATTAATTTTTTTTCTTCTTTTCTGTCTTCTTGTTACAGATCCTACTTAGATATGTATAAAGTGATAATATTTAGTTACCTCTTCTGGTTTGTGCTTACTATCATCTTCATCACGGGAACTACAAGAATCAGCATATTTTGTATGGGTTACTTGGTGGCCTGTTTCTATTTCCTGCTCTTTGGTGGTGATCTATTATTGAAACCTATTAGAAGCATTCTACGTTATTGGGACTGGCTGATTGCATACAATGTCTTTGTGATTACAATGAAAAACATACTGTCGGTAAGTGGCTGCATCTATAGTTTCAGTGCCGAACGCTTTTGTGGTTTAACTGCAAAAGTGCGCAGTCATTAAGCAGTCATAAAACGTTCCTTTCAGCATCACAAAATTGTACTAATGCCTGCAAGAGTCTTCTGTGTTTCATTCAGAAACTGCAAATGTGGTATCCAAAATTACTATGGGTTTATATATTATAAGAAAATTTGTACCTATTTTGCTCAATCCAACTGTCTGAAAGTTCACAAGGTAAAAAGCAATTCTCAAAGAGCCAAATCCTGAATTCTTTACTTGGGAAAGCTCTCCTTTGCAGTCTGTAGAAGCTTTGTGTGAGTAAGAAGTCTGTAAGGACTACAAGGTTAGGTCTACAATGAATAGAGTGTTTGTGTCATTATGGTATTTAATTATAATTGGCATTTTGGAGCCATTTGGCAGTCATCATGCTAAGTGTTGTAGTTTCTGACACTGAGAATATGGGAGCCTGATGCAAGAGATGGCAAACCAGCTTCTAGTTTCCTTTAATTCTGGTCTAATTTTTGATTGAAAATGTCAATATTTAATTCTTTAAGGCTTTATTTAAATATTAAGGTTCTTTTTATGAATGTTAAACCATTAGTTAGAGAACACTCCTATGATGCCTTTGATAGGCTGAGAAAAGCCAATAATTTAAAATGTTATAAAAGATAATTTTAAATGTATTTTTGGCAATTGTAGCTTACCTTTGAACATTTTTACTGCTGGACTGAGAAAAAACAAGCATTTTTCATTTTAAATATGTATAAATCAGCATGTTGAAACAAGACTGATTTGTTGGTCACCTGATTTTACAAATACTCTAAAATGCTTACATATGTGCTTAATTTTATGCAGGTGCATTCAATGGGATTACAGATGTGTAATGTTAAGTATGTTCATAAATGCTTGCAGAATCAGGTGACCAATCTATAACAGTTGTTTAAACTGTCAACTTGTGTCACACTGCAAATGTATCATGCCCTAACCAAAAAAAGCAAAGGGAGTTTTAAAAAAAACAAACCAACCCCAAACCTCACACTACAAAAGGCAGAAATAGTTGTTTTATTTTTTAAATGGTATATCTCAGTGACAAAGAAATATATTCTTTATTTAGTCTCTTTCATTTTATTTATAATGCAGATGTGTAACTGTTAGCAGTCACATTTTTATGTAACTGTGACAGATATTGCAACCCCATGAAATACCTTTGGGGACTATTGTATTAAATCTATGAATGGTTAATATATGATTGTGTTCTGTTCCATGAAGGAGGGTTACCACAGCTCCTCCAAGCACGAAAAACAATGGTAGGTGATAAAGGTGAATCACTGAGTCTAAATAATTTTACAGAAGTACCACCGTCTGGAGTGGTTTGCATATACAGGTTCAAGCTGGGTTTCCAGAGACCAACAGACAAAGAAAGCGCTTTTGAAGTACCTTCTTTCTGATCCAGCAAACGGATGAGGCCTTCTGTCCTAGGGGAGCCCCAACCCTTGTGGAAAGGCTGAAAAGACTTTGGTCCACTAAGGCCCCCTAAAACTGATTGGTGACTCCTGGTATGTTTAGCATGTGGAATGGAACACAGAGAGGGACATACAGATGCAGCCACCCTGGAACTGTGACAGTAACATAAACAGATGTGCTAACATTCTTATCACTAGTTTCTGATCTTTATATATCTCTTCATTTGCTTTTCAGATAGGAGCATGTGGCTACATTGAGTCATTAATTCGAAACAGTTGCTGGTTGATTCAAGCATTTAGCCTGGCTTGTACGGTTAAAGGATACCATCAACGTAAGTGCAGTTAGATTTTTTTCAATGCTTTTCTATAAATAAAGGTTAACTACTTTTAGGCTCCTTTCAAAATTTCAGACAAATGTATTTTTCCCTTTACTGTTTTGATATCTTGATTAAAAAAAAATATATACATAATGTGAACTAAATTAGGTATGGTCTAGGAGATAAATAGACTAACATGATCAAATACTGAAAATACTGCATAAAACTGAGTGCTATCTACTGTATATACAGTGATAACTTTTTTTAAAATCAGTATTTGGCAAAAGATAACAAATACTGATAACATATCACAGATTTACCTGTAATGTCTGTGCCTAGTGGTTTGCAAATGTTGATTTTTTTTTAATGGTTTCTACTGTAAAACAGTAGAACATAGAATTCTATGAAATTTTAATGGCTAAACCTGTGTCCTGCCTAGGAATTCTGCTGCAAAGTTGTTGTTTTCTGTTTCAAATTTTTTTTGTTTGTTTTTTCTGATCTAAATAGGAAAAGGATATGCAAAGGCAGTTCACCAAATAAAATTACATACAATGCAGCCCTGCTTATGCAAAAGTTTTGAGTGGCAACAGAAACCTCTCTGGAGCTTGCAAAAATCAGGATGGTTCATGCAACAAGCTTTGAAACTCCAACTTGGAGCATGGACTTCAAAACCTAGTAGGCTGGCTTCTCTGATTTTAGAGCAAGCCAGCTCTAACGCACAGGCTGCACTCCCCATCCTCTAACGCCAGAGTACTGTCCAGCTTCCCCAAGGCCAGCTAACTTTGCAGGTGGAATTTACACTCTGGGTCCACAAAGCCTAGGTTTAGTTCTGTGATATCCAAAAAGTAACTCCTTATATAAAAAAAATAAAATACAGCATCCATCAGATGGAATTGTACATTTCAGTTCTCTTAAGAAAAACAATTTTCAGGCCCAAAAAGGCTTTTCAGAACACTGGCTTATTTCCATTGGGCAGGATGGAGATGTGCTCACATATTTAAGAAGATGATCATCCTTATGTTGGTGATTTCTGTTTGTTTTTATAAGCTAAAGAAACTGGAGACTGTAAACTGCCGAGCGGTGAGGCGGGAATTATTTGGGACAGTATATGCTTTGCTTTCCTGCTGCTGCAAAGAAGAGTCTTCATGAGCTACTACTTCCTACATGTGGTTGCTGATATAAAAGCTTCACAGATCCTGGCATCAAGGTAACATTCAGTGTAATAACAGAAACTGATTAAACCCAAATCCTTCATTATTAGGTATGTTTTTATTATTATTTATATTGAGTATTGCCAATAAAGTGGCTGACAAACCCAAGCTCCAGACACTTTGACATAAGTTTGACTATTCCACAATCGATACCAAATAAAAATTGCAAACACATTTCTTTCTCTAAAGGGGAATTCTGTCTGGCTGCTCATATTGGCTACCCATGAAGGAAAAGCCAGCAAAAGGCCTCTGAATCAGATGCTATAGGTCTCTCTGCTTTCTGCACTTGGATGGATTTTACTGAATGTGCCCAAGGCTGCTTGTGCTTCATTTTGTAGCTGTCTCTGTGACCTTTTCCCTTTCTCATACAGCTCACCCAAGCCAAGATATAGTCATGCAGTGTATGTTTAGAGTAAAGCTAGCTCAAACCAAAAGCTTGGACAATAACATCCTCCCCAAGTTGGAAATGTTTAAATGGAGAGTGACAGGATGGTCTAGTGCAGGGGTGGGCAAACTATGGCCCACAGGCTGGATCCGACCCCTCAGGGCTTTGGATCCAGCCCGCGGGATTGCTCCCCATGGTGCCGCGAACCCCGTGCTGCTCTCAGCAGAGGCCGGCTCAATGTCCCTGCGGCCCCCGGGCCCTTGCCTCCAGGCACCACCCCCACAGCTCCCATTGGCTGGGAATGGGGAACTGTGGCCAATGGGAGCATCGGGGGAGGTACCTGGAGGTGTGGCAAGGACAGCGCATGCGGAGGCCTCCACCCTCCCGCCCCTAGGGGCTGCAGCGCTTCCTGCAGCGCGGGGCTGGGGCTGGGGACAGGGACAGGGCAGGCATGCAGGGAGCCTGCCCTGGCCCTGGTGTGTGCCACTGCCACCCCGCACCCCTCCTGCACCCCAACTCCCTGCCCTGAGCCCCCTCGTACACCCAACCCCCTGCGGCCCCCTGCCCTGAGCCCCCTCCTGCACTCCACACCCCTTCTGCACCCCAACCTCCTGCCCTCAGCCCCCTCATACACCTCGCACTCCCTCCCACACCCCAATCCCCTGCCCCAGCCCTGCATACAATTTCCTCACCCAGGTGTGGCCCTCGGCCCAAAAAGTTTGCCCGCCCCTGGTCTAGTGCATAGGGAGATATTGTCAGTTCACGCTTCTGCCTGTGTAGCCTTGGGCAAGTCACTTAATCTACCTAATGCTTTAATTCCTCAGCTGTAAAAATGAGGATAATACTTCCCTATGTCACAGGGATGTCATTGGGATAAAATCTATAAATAATTGTGAGGCATTGCGATATTACGGTGATGAGGGCCATATACATTGTTAGATAGAGCTGAACTTCAGAGCTGCGCACTTGCATCACTAAAATCTGAGATCTAAACATTCTTGAACTTTGGGGAAGTTTAGATTTGGATCCAAACTTTATGACCTGAGGCCATCTTTAGGTCACAGTTAACATTATGAAACATACAATCCTGACCCAGAGAAGATTAAATTGTCAGTAGGACAATTGCAATATGTCTCTGAAGCCAGATGGTATTCATCCAAGAGTCTAGGCATTTAAAAATGAAGTGGTTGAGTTGCTACGAACAATATGCACTTCCTATTAAAATAATCTACTGTACTACAGAACTGACACAGTATGTGAGTATTGTACCTATTTTTTAAAAAGTGCATGTGGTTATCCTGGGAATTACATATAAATGAGGCTCATTTCAGTACCAGATAAACTGGTTAAAAAATTAATTAAAATGGACTTACGAAACCTCGACATGTCTTCACACTGCAGTGTTGACAAACAAGCGTGGCTTTTATAAAGGCCTCTAGTGCACTAAAACTCTCTGAGAGAGTCAACAACAACAAAAGGAGGTACAATAAACACAATTTATTTTGACTTTCAAAATACCCTTCATAAAGTCCCTCATGAGAGCAAAGCTAAGCAACTGAGCAACACAATGGCAGATAAAATTCACCATAGGCAAGTGCAAAATACTGGTGATATGCATCAAGAAATTGTTTAAACTAATTCACACTTGTGGATTGTAAATTAACTCTAGCCATTTTGTTACCCCCTAACTAACTAACTGAGGTTCAAGTATGCCTCCAGATTGGAGGTGGAACACATACTTATTTGACGAATCATAGGCATTTGCATTTTGTGTTGTGAGTATGAAGCACGTGCTGTGCTCACTGAAGCCTAGGCAGGCAGAACTCCACCCACTCAAAGGCGGAGCTCCCCATGCTAGACAAGAGGGTTTAATGTATGCCATAGTTTACAAGTAAAGGGTCAAATTCTGCAGTTGTGCAAGGAATTCTCACTCAGGCTTTGACTTTGAGTCCTTGAGGACAGTGAACCCAAGCACCTGGATAATGACTGCTGTAACTAAATGGTTGAGTAGTGACTGTAGGATTTGGCCCAAAATCTGGTAATGGTTGCTGGAAAACAACTGAATTATTATGCTGTGATTGCTCATCATTTCTGTACTGGCCTTCTGATGATAAAAGCAACAGAGGGTCCTGTGGCACCTTTGAGACTAACAGAAGTATTGGGAGCATAAGCTTTCGTGGGTAAGAACCTCACTTCTTCAGATGCAAGTAATGGAAATCTCTAGAGGCAGGTATATATCAGTGTGGAGATAACGAGGTTTATCTCCACACTGATATATACCTGCCTCTAGAGATTTCCATTACTTGCATCTGAAGAAGTGAGGTTCTTACCCACGAAAGCTTATGCTCCCAATACTTCTGTTAGTCTCAAAGGTGCCACAGGACCCTCTGTTGCTTTTTACAGATTCAGACTAACACGGCTACCCCTCTGATAC